>NW_015505736.1:252330-265875 GCF_001515645.1 Sinocyclocheilus grahami
GCTGTCATTACACAATCCCAATATAAACTGGCGTCAGAACACAGTATCATCCTGGAGTGAATATTGTCATGCGTCTTGTTTGTTGTCTGCCTGTTCTTCTGTGTCTTGTTCTGTGTTTCAGGATGAACATGTGGATCTGTCAAAGGTGCCTGCTGAGTATCTTGACCTGAAGGGAGTGTTCAGTAAGTCTCGGGCTGCTTCTCTTCCTCCGCATCGTCCTTATGATTGTGCGATAGAGTTATTGTCAGGTACGTCTCCGCCTAAGGGCAGGTTATACTCACTTTCTGCTCTGGAAAGGGAGGCCATGGAGAAATATATTTCTGATTCTCTGGCAGCCAAGATCATCGTCCCTCTTCTCCTGCTGGCGTGGGGTTTTTCTTTGTGGAAAAGATTGATGGTTCCCTTCGTCCTTGTATTGACTATCGAGGGCTGAACAGCATCATGGTGAAGAATACCTATCCTTTGCCGTTGATGTCTTCAGCCTTCGAGAGTCTGCAGGGTGCCTCCTTTTTCACTAAGTTGGATCTTTGCAATGCCTATCATTTGGTTCGCATAAGGGAGGGGGCTGAATGGAAGACCGCTTTTAATACCTCCAGGGGGCATTTTGAGTATCTTGTTATGCCGTTTGGGCTCTCTAATGCTCCCGCGGTTTTCCAAGCACTGGTAAATGACGTGGTGAGAGACATGGTCGATCAGTTCATATATGTCTACCTGGATGACATATTGATTTTTTTCTCATTCTCTCCAGGGACATGTTCAGCACATCAAGTCAGTGCTTTAGAGGCTGCTAGAGAATGGGCTTTTTGTCAAGGCGGAGAGATGCGTTTTTCACGCACAATATGTTCCTTTCCTAGGGTACATCCGAGGGAGTGCGCATGGATCCCGACAAAGTGCAGACTGTGGTAGATTGGCCAACCCCGGATTCCCACAAGGCCCTGCAGAGGTTTCTGGGCTTTGCCAATTTTTACCGGCGTTTCATTCGCAATTACAGTCAACTAGGCGCCCCTTTGACTGCCTTGACCTCCACCAAAACGACATTCAGGTGGTCAGGTGTGGCGGAAGCTGCATTTTCAAGACTAAAAGGCTGCTTTGTTTCAGCTCCCATTCTGGTGGCCCCTGATCCTTCTCGTCAGTTTGTGGTGGAGGTCGACGCATCAGAGGTGGGGGTTGGTGCGGTTCTTTCCCAGCCTTCTTCCGCGGACGGTAAGGTGCACCCATGCGCGTATTTTTGCCGAATGTAATTATGACATTGGTAATAGAGAGTTGCTGGCTTTGGAAGAATGGCGTCATTGGTTGGAGGGTTCGGAGGAACCTTTTATAGTCTGGACCGACCATAAGAACCTGGAGTACATCAGTTCTGCTAAAAGGTTAAATTCTAGGCAGGCTCGTGGGCCTTAATTTTCGGTCGCTTTAATTTTTCAATTTCTTATCGTCCAGGTTCGAAGAACATTAAACCTGATGCTTTGTCCCGCATTTTTGACAGATCTGAATGCCCGTTGTCTCCCGAATCCATCCTGCCACAGAACATCGTGGTGTTGGCTATGACTTGGGAGATCGAATCGAAGGTCCGTAGGGCCTTGCAAGGAGTAACGCCTCCGCCCGGGTGCCCATCGGGTTGTTTATTTGTGCCAGAAGGATTACGGTCCGATGTCATCCGTTGGGGTCATTCTTCCAAGGTAGCCTGTCATCCGGGGGTTAGTCGAACACTTTTTCTCGTTAAACAACGGTTCTGGTGGCAGTCTACATAAGACTTTTTGTTTTGGCCTGCTCTGTCTGTGCCTCTTCTAAGGTTTCCAATCGACCCCCAGCTGGACTCCTTCAACCGCTGGCTGTTCCTTTGAGACCCTGGTCCCACATTTCGCTAGATTTCGTGACGGGACTCCCGCCGTCTCAGGGTAACACGGTAGTTTTGACCGTGGTGGACCGGTTCTCGAAGGCAACTCATTTTATTCCTCTGCCCAAAATACCCTCAGCCAGAGAAACGGCGGTTGCTGTCATTGATCACGTCTTTCGTATTCATGGCCTCTTGGTGGCCGTGGTCTCTGACAGGGGGCCTCAGTTTGTTTCCAAATTTTGGAAAGAGTTTTGTCATTTATTAGGGGCGACTGTTAGTCTTTCTTCTGGGTTCCATCCCCAGAGTAATGGTCAAACAGAGAGGGCCAACCAAGATTTGGAACGCGTGTTGCGGTGTTTGGTGTCTCAGAACCCATCCTCTTGGAGTCAGCAACTTTCGTGGGTGGAGTACGCACACAATTCCTTACCAGTGTCATCTAGGGCCTATCTCCGTTTGAGTGTAGCATAGGTTACCAGCCACCTATTTTTCAGAGTAGGGAATCCGAAGTCGCGGTCCCCTCTGCCCACGCCTTTGTCCAGAGGTGCCACCGCACCTGGAAGAAGGCTAGAGAAGCCATCCTTTGGGTGGGGTCGCGCACCAAGGCCCAGGCCAATCACCACCGGTCAAAGCCTCCCGTCTACGTCGTTGGTCAAAAAGTGTGGCTTTTATCTAAGAATATTCCTCTCCGTACCGTCTGTAATAAGCTTGCTCCCAAATGCATTCTGGACTCGAGGTGGAGGGGACACGGATTTCACTACCTGGTGGACTGGGAGGGTTACGGTCCGGAGGAGAGGAGTTGGGTTCCTGCTAGGGACATATTGGATCATTCGCTTATCGATGATTACAATCGACAGGTAAGTTCCTCTGGGAACGCCAGGAGGCGCTCCTAGGGGGAGGGGTACTGTCACGGTTCATGGATCCGTGTGTTCATTACTGCGTGCCTGTTTGTGTTACCTGTCTGATTGCTTGTCAGCATTGCTCCGGCAACCAAGGGGCTGACGAGCTAATCCGCGCGGCTGCACCTGCCGCTCGTTCTGTCCTGTCTTTATCTGTCTCGTGTGTTGTGCTGCATGTTGTCAGATCGTTGTTTGTCCTGGCTCATGCTTGTTGTCTCTCCAGAGTCTGTGTGCCCGGCGGATCTCTGCCTCGAACTGTTTCCAGTCCTCTGTCTCGGATTATGTCCAGTCTGGGAACCCATCGAAGTCTCGTTGGATTCAACTCCCCTAGCTGGATCGGGTCGGGATTTCGTAATCCCCGTGTGCTCACGGCTACTCACCTTAATCATCACGTTTGGCTTGTGACCCAGCTTCACTGTTTGTCACAATAAATCACTTTTCACTTGCAACTGGATTCTGAGTTTTCTTTCCGTAACACTTTTACTCTGATACATCTCCCCAAAGCATATTCGTTACTTACTACAAAATAGTCAGATGAACACTGACTGCAGGAAAGCAGGTTTGACGAATCAGTGGTCTGCCGTTTGCAAGTTAGACTTCTAAAAACACCTTTGCTCATGTGCAAACAAGTGCGCGCAACCGCGGGTGATTTTCATTTTCCACTCAAATCGAGTCTGGGGTCTGCGATATACATCTACGATAATATGGTAAGTGTTGTAATGAAGTACGATCTGACATTATCGAGTATATCACACACACACACACACACATACACAGGTTTGTTTTTGTGAAAAGTGGGGACATCCCATAGGCGTAATGGTTTTTATACTGTACAAACTGTATGTGCTATTGCCCTACACCAACCCTACCCCTTACAGTAAACTTTCTGCATTTTTAGATTTTCAATACACTCCATTCTGTGTGATAAGCGTTTTGAAAAGACACACACACACACACACACAGAGTGCACACACGTGATTTATTAGTCTATTAAAACTCAAAATTCAAGGTATTCTAATGCTTCTGTATGCTTTTTATATTTATATAATTTAATATAGTTACCTTAAAGAGTACCGTTTTTCTGCAGATATCAGCATAACAAATTTAATAATTTTATACAAGTTCAGTAAAGTTAGCAATAAGTGACTTACATTTTAGACATAATATTGCTTGTTTTTGCTCAATTGTGCCAACGAAAATAGTTCCAAACAAAGATCACAGCACTGTTTTGCGTCTCTGAGCAATGGTGTTTACTTGTTGAATGAATCAGCTTTTTGAACGAATCGGTTGAATAAATGATTCAGTGACTCACTCATTAACACAGTCAAATGCTTTGTTCCTGAATGAATCAGCGGTTTGAATGAATCTGTTGAAGTTCAATGACTCACTCATTCGTCAGTCATTTGCTGTCACCTACTGGCGGTTTTAATTTTACATTTCAACTATTTTATGTTTTAAAATAATTTCAAATAACAGTGTTCAACGTTTTATGTTAAAAACAAAACATTATTTATTCATCTGTAACTGCAGGTTAAATGCATCCATGTCCCCTCTGAGATACATTAAACTGTGTAAATACATCTAAATATCACTTCAGATGCAGATTCCAGAAATGTTTTCTTATGTTGGAATGAAAGAAACTAAGTACCGGAAGAAGTGTTTCTTATTCATACCCAAAAATGCTAAATGGAAGATGGAGTTAAAACTGAACACAATCTTGCTACTCAAGCAGTGTATGAAATTATTCAGTATATATATATATTTGCTTCTTTTCCATTTTGCATTTACTTCTACTTTTACTTGCAATACTTAAGTACGTTTAAGATTTTAAAAATACTTTTCGTACTTAACTCCAGTAAATATCAAATACTTTAAGACTTTTACTCAAGTAATATTCTAAACGGTGACTTCAACTTCTACCAAAGTAATTTTCTGGTAAGATATCTGTACTTTTACTTGAGTATGGCTTTCAGGTACTTTATACACCACTGGTCACATGAGCATTAGAACTGGAACATGGAGCAATGGAAAAAGGTTGCCTGGTCTGATTTCTTTTAGATCAGCTGTGCGAGTTTGTCATTTACCTGGGGAAGAGATGGCAGCATGATGCACTATGTGTTAAATGTTGTTTGCAAAAGTTTTATTTATTTCATCATAATACAAAACTACTTTTAAGTAGCTGTTAATGGACAAAGGCTGTCTCATATGGTGTAGTTATGACATCTACTAGCAAAGCCAGCATGTGGCTGTAAAAACTCGTCACTTGTAGTATTTCGACACACATTACATCGTCAGACATCATTTCTACTTTTGGGAATTTTGATTCATTTAAGCGACATGGAGAGCCAGTTCATTTGATTCCTGCACTAGATTTTGTGTAGCAGCTGGTGAGCACTAGCCAATGAGATTGCTGTTTGCACATTATTCCTACACTGCACATCCATTGATATCAATAGGAATAGTGTGCTTACTGCACTGCAAATACATGGAGATACGACTGGCAGCTGATTTATTTCTATCTTTTCTTTTGTGTCCATATAGGATTAACTCCTCAAAATCAGTGAATCCCTCCACTTTGATGTTTTACTCTGTGGTGTTTGGGACACACAATACCTCTTAAAAAAAATTCTGGAGCTCAGATGGCAAAATCGTTTCAGGTTACTTATGCAACCATGGTTCCCCGAGTATGGAACAAGACACTGCGTCCTTTAGGGGTTGCTATGGGGAACGCCTCGTCGTGACCAGTGTCTGAAGCATACATTCAAAAACACCAACAACACATTGGCCGGCGACAGCCCATGAGGGGAGAACATGTCATCCACTTCTTCGTCTGAAGCTTGCGTCCGCAGCATGGCAAGAAACCTAGAGGATGCAGTTCGAAGTTCCCTTGAAAGGGAACGTCTCAGGTTACTTATGTAACCATGGTTCCCTTAGTAGGGAAAGAGACACTGCGTCCTCTAGGGGCGCTATGGGGAACGCCTCGTCGTGACCAGTGTCTGAAGCATACATTCAAAAACACCAACAACACATTGGCCGGCGACAGCCCATGAGGGGAGAACATGTCATCCACTTCTTCGTCTGAAGCTTGTGTCCGAAGCATGGCGGGAAACCTAGAGGACGCAGTGTCTCTTTCCCTACTAAGGGAACCATGGTTACATAAGTAACCTGAGACGTTCCCTTTCAAGGGAACTTCGAACTGCATCCTCTAGGGGTCGCTATGGGGAACGGTATACCCATGCCACCATGCTAAGGAGAGTGCATGCCAGAAACCACGGCGAGCACTAAGTACCAACTCTACCATAGCCATGAGAGTTGCCCCTAGGACGTTAGACGCCTGTCCATGACATTATCCCCTACGGCCAAAGGCCTAGGCTACATACCCCAAAAAACGTACCTGTTAGGGCCAGACTCCTGGGCCCGGGGTAGAGCTCAAGGCTTGGAATCAGGAATAGATTCCTTTTAAGGGGATACGACCAAGAGCCTAACATCATACTAAGTCTTGGCCTGCCACACAGGGGCTACTGCTTGGTCTGCATAAGCTTGCTGGAGGAACTGTCTCAACAAACCCCTAGTAGCAACACCCTGTTAAAAGCAGGTATCCAGAGGATACATAGGTGGAGTGGTGCCCAAGGTGGAACTGGGGCTTAACCAGCTCAAGAAGGGGCACGAAGCTGCCATGCGAAGCCCTTACCATACAGGATTTTAGAAAGAACGCAAAGTACTAGCGTGCGAACTTACCACAGTGTGGATTTTAGAAAGTGTACAAAGACTTCACGTGCACACTTACCATAACATGGATTTAAAAGATACCGTTCTAAGGGGCCCTCGTGGAACTCTGAAAGAGCAGCCCATAGATGGAAATGGTGCATCCCAAAAACAATATGTTTGAGAAGTCATCAACTCGATCTAAGGTATAATGCTGGAGTGGCTGGCAGTAAATATTTAGCTGAGGGAGCAAACACCCAGCTCTCAATCGAGAGGGGGGCTCGACCTACCGCATTTGCCAATTCTGGAACAGCAAGCAGTAATTTACTTAGCTGAGGGAGCAACACACCCAGTTCTCAAACGAGAGGGGGGATCGACCTACAGCATGTTCCAATGCTGGAATGGCTAGCACTAAGTTGCCCAGCTGAGGGAGCACAACACTCAGGTCTCAATGAGAGGGGGCTCGACCTACAGCATGATCGTAATAAATCAAAAGGGTAAGCGTACTGCAAGCTAGCCAAAAAACGAAGGGCCTAGTTCGCCTGATGCTGCAGGCTCCATGTGCTCTGGGAAAACAGAGAACTCAACTCTCACGTGAGAGGAGAACTCCGAATTCAGAAAAAGGAATAGCGCGCTCATAGGCAACCCTTTGATAAAGGGGAGCACTCCTAATACCACCACGAGAACAGCCCACGGAGCAAGGAATCCAACTCCTCAGAAGGGGAGAGAACTTGAGCACTCGAAAGGAAGCACCATGCTCACAATAACCCTCAATGGTGAGGGGAGCGATGCTTCAAAATGTGTCAACAGAGACACACTGGTTGAGTAGAGCCCAAGGTACCGGGGTCTAAACCAACTCAGAGAAAGGGAACGAGGCTAATAATGCGTAACCCTTAGCATACAGGATTTCAGAAAGTGCGCAAAGTGCTCAGCGTGCACACTTACCACTATGTGGATTTTAGAAAGTGCACAAAGCTTAGTGTGTGCACTTACCATAGCATGGATTTAAGAGCTTCCCAAGCATCTTTGCACAGACACCCGGAAGTACTGAGCCAAACAGGAGAGGCAAGCTCAAATACAACCCTCTAAGGCGAGGGGAGCACTGCCTGAGACAGCATTACACAAGAAAGTTCTCGCAAATGCCACCTATACTTCCCGCTCAATGCCCCAGCAAGAGGGGATACCCTGGTGACCAGGAAGCCCCTCAGGGCGACCTAGATACGGTGTACCAGACAGGGGCAGCCTGAAAGCATAAGCCCAGCCCGGACATCCAGGAAATTTTGCAGTGCCGTGCCGGGGGCCTGATGATCAAGAAGGCTCCTGCAGAAGACTATGACCTGGCCGCATGATCCAGGAAGCATGAAGCCGGAACCAGGGCTATCATACCGGCTGGACACAATATCGACGAGTGTGGTAAACACTGAAAGTCGAGCACCCGGTTTCTGAATCCAGCAGAGGGGGGTGCTCACCGAAGACCTACCCTAGAAAAGGACAGCAACACACCGGTCCCGGAAAACACTGCAAAGAAAGCTCACAGATAGATCATACACACAACCATCAGCGCATTAAATACATACATATGTATATACAGTGGGTACGGAAAGTATTCAGACCCCCTTAAATTTTTCACTCTTTGTTATATTGCAGCCATTTGCTAAAATCATTTATGTTAATTTTTTTTCCTCATTAATGTACACACAGCACCCCATATTGACAGAAAAACACAGAATTGTTGGAGTGAAAAATTTAAGGGGGTCTGAATACTTTCCGTACCCACTGTATATTTAACCCTTCGACGCGTACGATCACACAAGTGTGATCAGTCTTGGCTGGTCCCTGAAGCGTACGATCACACCGGTGTGATTAGAACTTTCAGTGCATCACGTCATCAACTGCTGAATTTAAATCCGCTTTCGTGCTTTGCCTGGCGCAGAGCCAGATCGGACGCGCTGAGCGCTTGTCATATTATCATAAATATTTATTGTTTTCAACCATATAATACTTATTTTAGGTTTCAGACATTTAAATACACATAAGTACTAGCAAAACCATACATTTACAGCTTGTAAAATGCACGCTGATGTTTATGGAAACGGCAATAATGATCCTTACAAATATAATCTGACGACATGTTTTTATTGATATCATATACAGATTGTGTAGGTAACTATAAAGTTTACTCTGCTCTTCTCCCAGTTTACCGGAGACCTACTTTAACATGTTTCGGGAGGAGAGGATGAATTTGCATGTTGTAAATCCCACAGCTGGGATTCAGTACGAACTAACATGGCGGCGCCCATCACCCGGTATAGATGAACTAACACGGTCGGTATAAAAGTGTTTAAACTACCAAACAGATTTAATTGCACATATTTCAGAATCGGAATATCAGATATTTCATAATATAGTAGCATGTTTGTGAATATTTTGAATAAAACAGGAAAACCGAAATAAAAGTGATCCATGTGTCACACAGATCTATTGTGCTGTGTTGTGTCACATGACAAGCATGACGCGTCGCCATGGAAACAATAAGGCGATACATTTTAAAATAACGGTCGCCTAAAAAAAACTCACGCTGGGGGCTCAGCTAGAATATTTTAAACTCACGTGCGAAAGGGTTAAAAATGGATCGTACTCACCCACCATGGCTCCCACGCCGGAGCCCTGTTCAAGAGGCGACCTGAAGAAGCCTCTAGTCTGGACCATCAGTAAGGTGATCACTATGAAGCCATAGGACCAACCAAAACATCATAGGTCCAGCATAGGAGACTGTAATGCAGGAAGTTCCTACCTAACCTCGGTCAGGTGGAGAGATGGTGGTTATAGGGGAATTAGGAAGGGGAAGATAAGGGCAGATGTAAAACCCCGGAAGGAAACGAGTAGATACTCAAGTATCACTCTGATCTGGACTAAAGTGACGCCTTGTCTGGATCACATCCCTTAGGTTTTGCCTACCTCCCTTTGACCCGCGATTCCTCCTACCCCATGAGCCGTGACACTAGCCTTTTGTGCCCGTCTCTGATCCTCAGACCGAGACGGGCCAGGACCCTTATGTTGTTCGGGCTCAGACCTGGACCTTCGTGGAATGAAGGATTTGAAGGCCGCTGAGCGCGCCTTCGCCTCCCTGAACTTCCCGACCACCGTCTCAACGGAGGTACCAAAAAGTTTTGGGAGTGAAACCGGGGCATCAAGAAGAAAGCACCTTTCTTTCCTCCCGATGTCTGCAAGGTTCACCCACAGATGCCTCTCCATCACCACCATAGCAGAGGCGGCCTGATTAGTAGCACGGAGAGTGAGATCCGTGGTGCGGCGCAACTCAGCTACCTCATTGGGAGAAGGGCCCTCGCCTTTATTCAGGTCTTTCAGCAGGTCAGCCTGATATCGCTCTTACCACGGAAATGCATGCTTCAAACAAAGCAGTCAGTGAAGACGAAGAAGTGGATGACGTGTTCGTGTCGCACCTGTAGTGACGTCATGGGCTGCCACCGGCCAATGTGTTGTTGGTGTTTTTTGAATGTATGCTTCAGACACGGGTCACGACGAGGCATTCCCCATAGCGAACCCTAGAGGACGCATTTCGAAGTTCCCTTGAAAGGGAACCATAACCACTGCCAGGCTGCCAGCCACTTAAGCTGTTAAAATTAATTTAGGATATTCACAGTATATAAAATATACTTTCTAATAAAAATATAGGACTAAATGCAACCTTTAAAGTCTTAAAAATAAAGGTTCTTTATTGGCATTTTTGGAACCCTAGGGGTCTGTCCATTGCACAAAAGGTTCTTTATAGTGGAAAAAGGTTCTTTAGATTATTAAAATGTTCTTCACAGTAAGAAAAAAAGGTTATTTTAAGAACTGTTCACTGAAAGGCTCTTTGAGGAACCCAAAATTATTATTCTGTGGCATTGTTGTGAACACCACCTTTTGGAACCTTTATTTTAGAGTGTAGGTGACATTTTGCAGGTAATTGATAATTAAGTAATTGAATATCCCATCCACCATCTTGACATGTTCTAGTGTCATTCATCATCTGGTAGCTTGAAAAATATATCTTTACTTTTTCAAACAACTCTGATTAAATATGAACTTATATACTAACCTATTACTGCAGATATGATCATTCCAAAAACAAAGTTTCTTCCACTTTCAATAGTGTAACGACCATTTAGAATATCTTCAGGCAACTTACAGCGTTTGACTGATGATAAATCAGATACAATTTTAAGTTTTGAGAATTCAGCCTTTGAAGGCCAAGGAAATTATTACATGATAAGTTACTCAGTTTACTTAAAATGCATACAATTAAGTTCAAAAGTTTTTTTTTACCGCAGCACACTGACTATAAATTGTGTTTTGTATACCCACATGAACATTTTTCACCACGCCATTTAATCCATTTATTATCTCTATACTTGTAGATTATTTTTCTCGGAGAGACAGCCATGTACGAAGTTGTATTCAAGTTTATCGCTATCAGAATAATTGTTTTTCTTGGAATTTTCAGCAACTTCTGCATGCTCTATACCACAGGGATCTCAGAGCAACCTGTTAGACTATTACAAAATGACGTTGTTGCTGTCATTTTTGTTTGTAATTCATTTATTCATTTACTCACATTTACTATTAGAAAGATAAGGTCTGTGCACATGCACTATGTACCTTTCATCAGTCAGCATCTGTAGAAAGAGCGAGAGTGACTCAGAAAGTGCAAAGACTGTGTGTGAATGAGGATTAACCTGTAAAGCCCATGTTGTGTAGCTCCAGGGGCCACTTGCATAAACAATCACTATGTTATGACTGTGTCTTAAGAACGTCTCGGTTACGTATGTAACCCTCGTTCCCTGAAGGAGGGAACGGAGACGTCACGTCGGAGGACCGACGAATTGGGATCTCGCTTAGAGGGACCAATCTACTCCGAGTGTAAACTAAACGAAATATCAGTTAGCCAAGGAGTAATCAGCCTTACTTTTCAATTAAAATTAGACCAGTCTACCTTTTTACAACTGCTGTTTCATATTAATTGAGGATATAGTGTAAAAAGAAACCAAACTCATTGTAACAGTTTGAATGTCAAGCTTTATTCTGAATCAGTGATGACTTTGTAACATAAGCAAGTAGATTGATGTATCAAGCGTGTTTGTATGTGTGTGTGTGTTAGTGTCTGAGTTGCTCCTGCATCAGCGTGTTTCTCCATCTTCATTCACATCTGAGGGATCATCAGATCTTAATACAGAAAATTATGATAAACGTAGAGTTGCATGCTGGTGGACATTAATGTTGTTTTTAATATCAGTTTACATGCCAAAAGATGCTTATCTATTAAAAATTACAAGACATTTATTCCATTCAAATTTTGCACTGCAACAAACTCTGCGAACAGAAAATATATTATTGTAAATCAAATGTGGCTAGTAATGTAATCAAAACATTTCATAGTTTCATACCTCTGTGTTTCATTCAACGACACTGAACGTCTTTTGAACTGAAAAAAAAGCAAAACAGCAAAAACAATTAATTTTCAATCAATCAATCAACGAAGAGTTACATTTCAAGCAGATCTAGCTATTAACTAAACTTAGCAGATTAAAAAAGATAGCAGATATAGCTATTAACTAAACTAAATCTTCTTTCAGGACACAAAATGCTGAAGTTTAACCTGGAGTTGAAACTGTTGCCTGGTTTATTTCAAACTAGCTTGAGAACAAATGGCACTTTTATTAACCTAAGAGCTTCTTTTACACATGAATAATTCAACAGAAATATACACTACTTTTAAAATCCAGCAGGATGCAACAAACTGATCAGAAGTCAGAGTAAAGACATTTTTAATGTTACAAGTGATTTCTGTTTCAAATAACCCTCAGGTTGTGTTGGGATCATTTTGACCCGGAGATGATTTTTTTTCTCCCGAAAATGTGAATGTTATCCCATTGGACTAAGATCAGGGCCAAATGGGTGCCCTAAGCAAAATTGTATTGTTGTGCCCCCTCCCCCAAATATTATGGATGTAAAAAGCAAAAAAAAAAAAAACCTACTATAGGGGTCAAAATAGAACTTTAATAAAATATAAATTGTAATTATATTGTATTATTTACAAATTACAATTGTAGCTCTAGACAGTTACCTATGGCTATTATTTTATTAATAGCCTACAGTTGTCGGATTGATTTTATAGTCTCAAGCATTCAGAAATCACATAAAAGAAAACTAAGGTTTTTACTACGTTAAAACCATGGCTATTTTTTTGTAAGGGTTGTGATGTCCACATGTTTTTGTTGAAGAAATTATTGAGGCTGTCGCATTTCTTTTGCAAAAAGGTGGCCAAAAATGAACGATTAAGTGGATATTTGAATTAAATGTTTGGTCAATATTAAAGGGGTCATATGATGCGATTTCAATTTTTCCTTTCTCTTTGGAGTGTTACAAGCTCTTGGCGCATAAAGAAGATCTGTAAAGTTGCAAAGACTAAAGTCTCAAATCCAAAGAGATATTCTTTATAAAAGTTAAGAGTCAACCACACCTACCTAAAACGGCTTGTTCTAACACGCCCCTACATGTCTACGTCATGATGTGCGAAGATTTGCATAACGCCACCCAAATGTTCACGCAAAGAAAGAAGGCGTAACTTTTATTGTCGCATGTCGTGAAGGCGCTGTGTGTTTCGTTGTGAAAGCTAAACTACTTTGTTTGGCCTTCCAAAAGAGGAAGATATCTGCTTTGTCATGCCTGGAGCTGATCCGTGCTGGTTGCTGAGGAAATACATCAACTTTGCGCTGTGGATCGCTGGATCGGCTTTCACCGTGGACGAAGCGAAGTCCAGCCCGGGGTCATCACATGTGGTTGCCACAAGCCCTCCGGACGCTCCTTCGTCAAATCCGTCGGCCACGCCGTTCTCAAGCCCGCCGCCTCTGCTCACTCTAGCCCTCCGACCGTTCCTCACTCTAGACCCCGGCCTCTGCTAACTCTAGGCCGCCGCCGCTCACTCTAGGCCACCGTGTGATGCTGTGTTTTGTTGTGAATCGAAACTACTTTGTTTGACCTTCCAAAAATGGACACGACTAGAAATCAGTGGTTAAGTTGTATTTACAACACTGTTCCAGAACAGTT
>NW_015505736.1:265943-284626 GCF_001515645.1 Sinocyclocheilus grahami
CATGGTTTTATGTTTACGCGGCGCGATGCAACGCAACGCGTAAAAAGACAGTATAAGCCATTATAATCCATAATTATGTCCCCACTGGATGCAACGAATGCCTCGTTTATAATGGGTTTTCATGTTTTTGAATCATCGCTCCGGCCTGACAGAACATTATCAGAATGTGGTAATGGGCGTAACTTTTCCCTCACACGCTTGAGGTATTCGGCCAATCATAATGCACTGGATAGCTGGCCAATCACAGCACACCTCGCTTTTTCAGACCGATGAGCTTTGTAAAAATCGACGCGTTTCAGAAAGGCGGGGCATAGAGGAGAAACAATAATGTACAGTATGTGGAAAATAATGTGTTTTTTTAACCTTAAACCGCATAACACATTTCCTTACACCAAATACACAAAATAATGTTCTTTTTAGCAACATCATATGACCCCTTTAAAGGACTTAATCGTCCTGTAAGTGTAACAGCAGCAGTTACCAGGCCTTTGGCTCCCTTTGCAATACATAAATTGTTAAAATACATAATGTAATACAAAGTAAACGGTGTTATTCAATTAAACCATTTAAGTATTTATTAACCAATCATTATTGCCTCATTGTTGTATATAATGCATTTTAAGTAATTTTAAAGGCTGTTGTTGGCTTAGGTCTGATTTTATAACCACAAAAAATATTATCTTAATACATCTTTGTAAACTATTATTTGAAGTAACAAAACCATGGTTAATTTGTGGTTAGCCTACCATCCTTGACTACTAGAACCATGAGTTTTGGTTTTATTCATAAAACCATGGCTAATTTTTGTAAGGAAACATGGACAGTCAGAGAGAATATTAGATGCGTTGTTGGTGGTTAAATTATCACCGACATTAAAACACGTTGTTAACGTCAACAGGCAAAAAAGATTCACAGGATTATGAATGTAGGCTACCTGAAAGTGATACAGGGGCTTCATCTTTTTTTCTTTTACTTTTCTCTGTCTTTTCACCGCATAGTTGTTCATCAATTATGATCCTTTGCATTCAGCCGCAAACGTGAGGTGCGAGCATTTTTGTTTTTTATTGGTTTTCTTTGTTTTTAATGAGGTGCCAGCGGTTGCGGATGCGGGAATGGCGCGTCACGTGTGCTTAGCCTACTGCGTTCACCGTAAAATGCTTTTTAAAAATAATTATATATGTTCATCTTTAGATTTTTATTTATGTATAGGATATGTTAATTTTTATATTAATATAGAACGAAAGTTTTTTTTGGAGCAACTGGTATGGTGCCCCCCCTGGGAGTTGGTGCTCTACGCAAACTGCGTACTCAGCTTATAGAGAGCGGCGGCACTGACTAAGATTTACTGATTTTATCCGCACAGGGCATATAGCTACTTCCACTGCAAAACAATTATTTATAAAAAAAATTATTTTATTCGTTACACTTGTGGTGTTCCCGGTCAAAAATGACCGGTCCACAAATTTTTTTTTAATACATTTCTTGTTATGCTATATTATCTCCAAATATTGGTATCAATCTTTTTGTCAGCTTGTTTTCTTTCAATTAGGACTGGTTTTGTATATATATTTGGAACTGATTTATCATAGGCCTCATTAATCTGAGTTTACGTACCTCAGTTTTTTGAGTGAAAAAAGCATTATTTGTGGATAATTTTGTAAATATTAAATAAAATATGAAAATATTGCACTGTTTATCACAACTAGTATACTCTTAACCAAGATATTTGTTTTGATAAGCTTATATCTTGTAATATGATAAATCGGTTCCAAAAATAAATAGTCCTAATTGAAAGAAAATAAGTGCTGGGCTTAAAATTGATTTTGTTTTTCTGATGTTAAACCTAGGCTATGTTGTAAATAGTTTTAAAAAGTACTTTCAGTAATGTATAGAACATTTTGTTTTAATGTGTAAAAAAATTATTTACAAGACAAAAAAAAAATAAACATATAGAAGAATGTTTTGTGAAAAAATTATAAGCTGCATTAAAAAAATTAACATTGTACATAATTACTTATTTTATTTACACATGTGAATATGCAAAACAAAAATACAAAATGTACAGAAAGTACTCAGGCTCATTTACAAATAAATTACACTATAAAAATAAAAAAAATGCATACAAATTATTCATTTAATTTTGAACTTGCATCACACACAAAAAAAACCTACAGAAATTAGGTTGCTTCATTGACAATGTGACATTTAAAAAAGTATATTGACAAATTTATTTATATAAATTTATATATTGGGGGTTTGCAAGATTTAATGTTCAATGTAAACAGTACGGATGCAACAATACAGTTAGCCCACGGTTCAATAAATACCTCAGTTTTTAAAAAAATTTACCACATCTTTTGGTTTAGTTCTTTTTTTGCTATTTTTAAATGCTATTTAAAAAAAGAAGTATTATTTTTATGGATTGGCCATTATTTAGTGCTATGAACACATGTAATGTGTGTTTCATTCACACTGGACACCTGAGGGCGCCCTCGCGCAGAAAATCCACATATACATTATAGAAGAAATAGAACTCAGGACGCTCCAGGAAATTCCTAATATGGACAAAAACAGCCAGATATGGCTGTAACTGAATGAAAGAAGACAGAAACGCTTTGAATGATGACATTCAAAAAGAACATTAAGATAATAAACACTGTACTGAGACAATGTTTATCTGTGTTCTTAAAACCACCTAGAGTATTTTAATAATTAAGTAACGTTATATTTATAATCCACTGCTAATCGACTTAGCTGTTATTCCAGTGTAGAATTTATTTCTGCGTCATTCTGTGATAAGAAGCCACATCAGATCAAGAGGGAAACTATTTAAAATATTTGTCTGATGTTGTGCAGTAAAAGTATGTTATAATGTTCTTTTTTGTTGTTGGACAAAAGGTTTAGTCATTACAAGGGAAGATACTCGGCATGTGTTGCTTTTTCAGATGCAGGCGTTTCCTCAACTCAGCGCGCAGACTCACGGACACACAAACAGAGCCAGCTTGGAGAGAAATAAAACGCATGGAAATTTAAAAGCAAAACCTAAAAAAACGCTCTGATTGGTTTAACTCTTCATCTTTTATTTGTTGCTTGTTTTGAATACTGCACGTGGACAGAGGCGTCACCAAGTTTTTTTGCGTAGTTTGGAGTGACAAATCGTACCAGCGTACTTTGAGGTCAAAATGCGTATCCGCTACGCAAAATACGTACAGGTTGGCAGGTCTGTGGTAGGGTGCGAAGTGTCCATCAGATGTGCACTTCATTTTCCTGGGAAACGGAGGGCGCATTTGAATCGTGCCGTGATGACGCAATCGGCCTTAGAATGCGGTCTTTGGAGGGTGCATCCAAAGCCACTAGAAGGCAAGCCTGCAACCATTAGCCGGAAAAGCGTAACGGCTAAAGCTAACGCTTCCGGTCTGGCAGTACGTGGGAAAGGAGACCAGAGGCTGTTTTTTTTAATGGATGTCAATGGAGGAGAGGCTTCACAACGCTAAATAAACAGCTTTTTAGAGGAAACGGCTTATCATTTAATGAATCAACAGCTAGTGATGGGAAACCGAGGCTTTCTGAACCGTTTGAGGCTTTCATGAAATTGTGCCTCTGAGCCTTGGTATCAATCGTCCCATCACTATCGATAGCCTGTCTGCTAATCTTCAACATGTTTTACACTAAACAATACTTTGAACAATTTTTAGAGTTTACCACGAAAAAAAAATGCTGTTTTATAAGTGAAGTCACTGACTTTTTGTGACAGGTGGGATTCAGCTTAAGGCATTTCTCATTCATTTGTAACGAATCAGCTCATGAGGAAATATGTATAATTAACCATAACTAGTTATAATTAATTATTCATATTTTAGATCCGCTGTAGATATTTAGCTGACCTCTCAGGGTCAACTGTCTTGTCAATTCTAAGAACGACCCTTTGTCTCTAAGCATGGTAATTTGCAAATGGACTTGAATCGAAATTACTAAAGATTCTCAGAACCCTAATATATATTGCCTATGTACCAATATATAATATACACGCTTGTTTCGATCATAAGAAGGCGAATTCATAGATACTACACATGGTAGGCTGACATGGTAAGCTGACAGGAGTGTGTTTCGATTATAAGTCTGCATAACAGTATACAATTTCAAAGACCAAATACACGATGACAATAATATACCCAATGACCTGAAGGATCATGTGTGTTCATTCAAAGAAAGGTTTTCCTATGAATTAATTAGTAGAAAAGTCCATTTCTACTCTGCCTCTTGCCCTGGGACATGCAGGGATTTTCCCTGCTTTGGATTCTTTTGGCCAATAAACCCAGTGATATCAGCGTTGGTTGCCATGCAACCAGGTGCCTGTTCGGTTTCCTGGGGTGTTACGCATTTCGGGGGGAAGGGTTCTTGGGTCCTCATATGGCTTGCTAACTGAGGGGGGTTACAGAGTATTTGTTAAATATAAAAACAAAATATATATTGTGTGTTTGATTGGTCCAGACGCTACACATTTCTATGGCTGTGTTCGAAATGCCATACTATCGTACTATTCTTACTATTTCTGCAGTATCCGGTATGTATGCTGTACATACAGGTGCATCTCAATAAATTAGAATGTCATGGAAAAGTTCATTTATTTCAGTAATTCAACTCAAATTGATACTACTAATCTAATAAGCCATCTGAAGTTTCGTCATCCCGAAATTTATAAAGATTATCAGACGAAAGTCACTGCCAAACAAACAGCGTTACCCACTACCAATAAGCCAGTAAAACAAACACACGATACACCACGTAAAAACACTACATACATATAGGCATGCTGACTGATATAACTTTGCCCTAAATGGATCGCGGATATGGGACAGCGCAATCGATGCATTTTGTATTTGAGCCTAGTGTGACGTGTCAGTGAGCTTCGTTTCACAGGTCATGTGACAGCCTCATTTCAAGCAATGCTCCGGAACACTGTTTTGAAGCACTAGTGTGTCAAAAACTCGAAACGTGTGTCGACACTAGGTGTCGATCTACCCATCCCTACCTATAGTAATATAATCTCTGGTGCATCCTGGGGATAAAATGGCAGGCTGAACGCATGTGTTTTTACCGAGCTGCCTAGCTAATCTCCCAATTTATTCTTGAAACATACACAAGTCTCACTTATGCCCACCTAAAATAGCATTTAAACACAGTATGTGTGTTTTGTGTCCTCAAAATGTGGAAATCTTCACAGCAAACTAGCCTCCCGAAGATTATCATCCCCCCGGCCCATGGTTCGACCCCAACTTCGGTCTCAGACGATTCAGAAATGGAGGTAACGTTACAGTCTGCTCAAACAGATAAACGCCATGAATCGTCACATTTCACCCTTACTCAATCAAACGCCTTGAAAAAATTAAGGCCTCACGACAAGGATATCACTAATTAGTGATGTTACATTCAACACAGAAGCTCCGAAGCTTGTATCAAAAAAACAACACATTTCACATTATGCTTATTTGAGATGAGCAAAATCTGCGCAGAACGGATCACCGCGAGATGCATACCGGTTAGAAAGGTGTCCGAGTTACGTCCGACTTGCTCTGATGTCATGCTGATGTGTGCCAAAATACTCTCGCGACGGCGAGGCGGCTGTGTCGGATTGTGCAGTCAAGTGCAGTTGCTCTCCACCGACTGCACTGATCAAAAGCATGATGGGAAACGACTGGCTGACGACACTGTTTAATGCTCATTGGTTCAGACAAGCGTGATGCTGCGTTCTCTTCTAAAATGTTTTAATTTATCTGATTTCATGTGATTATGTATTTAAATTATGCATGAATATTCCCAAACACAATGACAGTGCGATCTCTGTGTGAGATATGTGATTGTTGTCATATTTCTATAAAAATCTAAAATTAATGTTTGTATTCCAGTAAAAATAAATGATAAACACCTTTCCTATGGAATTAAATAGCAAGCACTTTGAGTGTCTTGTTCATCATGTTTATTTTCATATAAAAGCAACAGAACTAAAATTATATCATGTTTATTAGCAACACAGCACGTGAGTGTAAATAATGCGATATCCGCCTTTGATCTCATAAGGTGCGTTCGATGCAGACGGCAGTCAATGAGAGTACCCGCTTGCAGTCGGGGGTGGAGTTGAAAACAGACACGTCAAGCTGGACACTTTCTGCTCCCGTTAGTGACACATGCGGTGTTTGCATACTCTATCACCGATGAAGTGAATTAAATGCAATATTTGTCAAATACACAGACGTTTCAGAAACGTTTTCATGAGCAACAGAAACACTTTTTATATACTGCTTAATATAGCACCATCTTTTCAAGAATAAAGTTCAACATAATCATATACTACAAACCCGATTCCAAAAAAGTTGGGACACTGTACAAATTGTGAGTAAAAAAGGAATGGAATCATTTACAAATCTCATAAACTTATATTTTATTCACAATAGAGTATAGATAACATATCAAATGTTGAAAGTGAGACATTTTGAAATGTCATGCCAAATATTGGCTCATTTTGGATTTCATGAGAGCTACACATTCCAAAAATGTTGGGACAGGTAGCAATAAGAGGCCGGAAAAGTTAAATGTACATATAAGGAACAGCTGGAGGACCAATTTGCAACTTATTAGGTCAATTGGCAACATAATTGGGTATAAAAAGAGCCTCTCAGAGTGGCAGTGTCTCTCAGAAGTCAAGATGGGCAGAGGATCACCAATTCCCCCAATGCTGCAGCGAAAAATAGTGGAGAAGCGCAGGTGTTTTCTCTGGGCCAAGGCTCATTTAAAATGGACTGTGGCAAAGTGGAAAACTGTTCTGTGGTCAGACGAATCAAAATTTGAAGTTCTTTTTGGAAAACTGGGACGCCATGTCATCTGGACTAAAGAGGACAAGGACAACCCAAGTTGTTATCAGCGCTCCGTTCAGAAGCCTGCATCTCTGATGGTATGGGGTTGCATGAGTGCGTGTGGCATGGGCAGCTTACACATCTGGAAAGGCACCATCAATGCTGAAAGGTATATCCAAGTTCTAGAACAACATATGCTCCCATCCAGACGTCGTCTCTTTCAGGGAAGACCTTGCATTTTCCAACATGACAATGCCAGACCACATACTGCATCAATTACAACATCATGGCTGCGTAGAAGAAGGATCCGGGTACTGAAATGGCCAGCCTGCAGTCCAGATCTTTCACCCATAGAAAACATTTGGCGCATCATAAAGAGGAAGATGCGACAAAGAAGACCTAAGACAGTTGAGCAACTAGAAGCCTGTATTAGACAAGAATGGGACAACATTCCTATTCCTAAACTTGAGCAACTTGTCTCCTCAGTCCCCAGACGTTTGCAGACTGTTATAAAAAGAAGAGGGGATGCCACACAGTGGTAAACATGGCCTTGTCCCAACTTTTTTGAGATGTGTTGATGCCATGAAATTTAAAATCAACTTATTTTTCCCTTAAAATGATACATTTTCTCAGTTTAAACATTTGATATGTCATCTGTTGTATTCTGAATAAAATATTGAAATTTGAAATTTCCACATCATTGCATTCTGTTTTTATTCACAATTTGTACAGTGTCCCAACTTTTTTGGAATTGGGTTTGTATTTAAATACTAATAAAGTGGGGGTATATATGCTTTTATCAGTGTTGTATGATGAATGTGACTCAATATAACAGTGTGACTACAGTAAAACAGCTTTTACTGTTCTAAAAACACAGATTTGTGGCCATAATTGGAATTGAAAAGGTTAGAATAAACCTGAAACACACGTGATCGTTGTCACTGCGGTGAATCTGGCCAATCGTGAAACAGCGGTGTCGTCATCGGAGCTCCTGCAAACCGCTCACCCACACGATGCCATACATGCTGTCTGCCATCTGCCCTGTACAGTGAAAACCGGGATTCATTCTTGAAGAGAACACCTCTCCAAAAAGTGCCAGACGCCATCGAATGTGAGCATTTGCCCACTCAAGTCGGTTACGACGACGAACTGCAGTCAGGTCGAGACCCCGATGAGGACGACGAGCATGCAGATGAGCTTCCCTGAGACGGTTTCTGACAGTTTGTGCAGAAATTCATAACGCAAACCGATTGTTGCAGCAGCTGTCCGGGTGGCTGGTCTCAGACGATCTTGGAGGTGAAGATGCTGGATGTGGAGGTCCTGGGTTGGTGTGGTTACACGTGGTCTGCGGTTGTGAGGCCGGTTGGATGTACTGCCAAATTCTCTGAAACGCCTTTGGAGATGGCTTATGGTAGAGAAATGAACATTCATTTCACGGGCAACAGCTCTGGTGGACATTCCTGCAGTCAGCATGCCAATTGCACGCTCCCTCAAAACTTGCGACATCTGTGGCATTGTGCTGTGTGATAAAACTGCACATTTTAGAGTGGCCTTTTATTGTGGCCAGCTTAAGGCACACCTGTGCAATAATCATGCTGTCTAATCAGCATCTTGATATGCCACACCTGTGAGGTGGATGGATTATCTCGATTATCTTATGCTCACTAACACTTCGATACCGTTTCAAGATGGCAGACACGTCAACGTATCCGGAGTGGTCGAATAGGGCATCTATACATATCTATGACGAAAACACTGTATAACAGATGGATCGCTTTTATTTAGTTTTTCCTTTTTTATTCAAAATATTCACACACTTGCTTACCATGTCATCAACTATCTGATATTTCGATTCACAAATACATGTAAGTGTGTGTTGTGTCATTTAAAAAACGTCATAATTGAGCTTGATCGTGATCTATAACTTGAGACGGGCGCCGCCATGTTTGTTTGCGCTGCAGTTCAGAGTCCTCTTATTTTATTTTCGATCCGATACCGATATTTTCAAACCCAGTATCGTCGATATCGATACCTATACCTCTAAACTAAACTAAACTGATCTTTTATATTATTAAAAGAATATAATCAGTAATTATACTCACTTAATATTAGATTTTTAAGGCCATGTTTTTTAACATTTCATAGGTTTTTTGTTTACGCTGTCAGAAATAAAATATACTAAAATTGTATTTTAGCCCTTTACTGGGGCAGTAACCTCAAAGGTGCACCTATACCCCTAAAGGGGAACATATTAGTACCATACGAGTATACATGCTTTAAGAGTAGATAAGTTACAAATGTGCACCTTTGAGGATACCTCATGAAAAATAAACATGGTGTTACATTACGTACTAAAATGTATTATTATTATTACCATGGTAAATTTGTGGTTACTGCAGTTTTACTACAAATACTGTGGTAAACTGTGGTTACTGTAATAAAACCATGGTTAATTTATGTAAAAGGCTGCCAGGCTGTTGTAATCCTAAAGGTGAAACTTTTGCATATATTTTTTCTGGCAGATTTATTAACAGCAATTACAGAACATAACACAATCCATTTGAACTTTTAACAACCAGTTTAAATAAATTTACTTGCACAAACTAGCCTATTTAAATTAAATATTACATGTACACAAAAGTTTGGGGTTTGTAAGATTTTGTAATATTTTTTAAATAAGTCTCATGCTCACCAAGGCTGCACTTATTTGAACAAAAATATAGTAAAACAGCAATATTGTGAAATATAACCATTAAAATAACTATTTTCTATTTTAATATATTTTAAAATGTAATTTAAAATGCATCTGTGATCAAAGCTGAATTTTCAGCATCATTACTCCAGTCTTGTACTCCAGTCACACGATCCTTCAGAAATAATTCTAATAGCCTATCATTTGCTGCTCAAGAAACATTTCTGATTATTAGGCTATTGCTGCTTCCTATTTGTGTGGAAACCGTGATGCATTTTTCAGAATTAATTTTATATATAGTAACAATGATATGTAATGTAATGTAATGTAATAATGTGGCAATGGTTTCTTAAGATCTACTTACGCTTCTGATGCTTTTGGGAAACGCAGCCTCATTTGAACAAACACTGTGACTGAGCCATGTGTCAGCAGCAAATGCTGTCTGTGATTGATTGGTTCTGTCTTTTAGCATTTGTGCGTGTTCCGATGAGCAGAAGAAATAGTTCTATCCAACACAATTGTTCGCTAGTATAGTCTAGAAACATAGTATATTATAGAAGCATATTTTATGGAACAAATTTCTTGATAAATAAAATTAGTCGTTAAAAAATGCACTTTAGAATCAATATTTTTATGTGAGGATCGATCCATTCGATACATCATCAGAAAGTATCTGGTCTATGTCTATGGTGGTTACGGCCCTGTCAAAAACATAAAATAAACATTATGTGGTTAAAAAAACTGCGATTATATGACAAGTGCAGAGCGTGTCTCAGCGCCAGCCGAAGCGCGAAAGCAGTTTGAATTTGGCAGTTATGTGACGTCACTGAACATTCTAAATCCCATATGTGGGACCGTACTCCCAGGGGCACAGAAATAAAAATCCTACATGCGACCGTACCGCTCAAAGGGTTAAAGAAGTTCCAGATCTATACTTGTGCTCCTATTATTTCAGTTATTTTGCCTTTAATGTAAATATACATGTGCAAACAATATACTTGCTCTTGTGAATTTATTTTGATATTAATTACATTTACTTACAAATTCCCACTGTATATAGCAGTATGTGCATCAGTGTGTATACAACAGCCATAGCAAGATTTGTCAGCTTTTTAACAGAATCACAGGGATGTAGACACCCCATTTAATTATCTTTTTTATCTCCTTGCAATCTATCAATTCTAATTTAAATGATTTTATTTCTAGTTCTTACTTTTTTAATACCTTGTACTTTCTTTCTCATTTTTATGTAAAGCACTTAATTGCATTGTGAAATTTGGTATATAAATAAACTTGCCTTGCAATGAAGCTAAAAATATAAACTATATATACTATATAAACTATATATACATCATCAAGTTGATATGCTATATTTTTACTATAAAACTCTTACGACAAACATGTCTTCTAATATCTTGCATATATTGCATATACTGAGCTGCAGCGGACATGTTTGTAAACGACTTTACTTGGACCCATTGTGCGAGCTGTCTCTTTAATACCGCGTGGTTTATATACATGTTGCTGCTGATTGGGCTGACATTTTTGACACACCCACCAAACAAGAGAAAGCCTATCTCAAACCCAGTTGCACACTGTTTCCAGGAAACATGTTGTTCAACCCGGAAAACGTAGCAAAACGTTGCACACCGGTTTGAGCTTGAACATGCCCCACGTGACTGCTTCAGTAACTGGTTCAAACGAAGCGAATCTCAGTACTCTTTTCCTTTACATTAAGTTACATTTTAATGTGTTAGCATTGTTTCTTTTCTTTTTTTTAAATCGAAATGTATATATTGAGCTCAAAATGAACTTTGGCCATGAAATAACAATGACTGAGGCAGAGTTAAAATAAACAGCTCATAGATTTAATTTATGAATTTATGTTTTATTTATTTTACTTATTGTTGTGCCAGTACATCGACACAAATGAATGACTTTGACAATAAACATTATTTATATAAAATATAATAAAACAAAGAATCAGTTGTAGAACCAGATGTGAAACCAGTGGCTGTAATGGAACATAACATTTTGGAAGTTGTTAGTTATTTTTATGACCACTAGATGGTGTTACGTTCCGTGGTTATTTATATAATATTGTTGGATTCTGTGTGCTGTGGTGTTTTTTTTCTCTCTCTCTTTCTGTGTTGTCCAGTGTGTTACCTGCTGCTCAACCAGGTGCGGAGGAGAGGGAGGTCGCTCACACCTGCAGCTTGTTACTGTGCAGCGGCTGCAAATTCAAATGTAGTTCATCATGCCTGCCATATGGAAGCTCGTCTTCCAGAGTGTTGTTCCTCTTGCCTGCCCTGTGTTGCTGTGTTTGTTGTATCACAGATATTGGTCTTGTGTAAACTTATTCAAGTTACAGCTTATTGTATCCTTCTGAACAGGCCATTAGCGTTCTTGTTGTGTTGGAAGCTGAAGGGAGGTGGGTGCCATTTTATTTCTGTGAATCCCTTTTCTCCTGTTTTTGCTTTGTTAGGGAGTTAGTGTACATTTCTGTTGTTAATTTTATTTTATTTTGTCAGTTTAGACAGTTTTACTCCCTGACTAGTTAGAGGGTCCTTTTATATGTTGTTTTGGCCTTTCCCCCTCCCGAAGTCTATTTTTTTTACCCCAGTATTTTACTCTGTTACTCCCTTACCCTAGACCACTACATCTGGGACGTAACAGTGAAAATTGGGGGCTCGTCCGTTGTTTATTCAATATGGTAAAGTAATCCTTAACTTATAAAAGTGAAATTACATTTGGTGCAGTGTGAAGCTGAAAACGTATTTTTTTTATTCTGTGTAATACTAAAACTAGTGTGTGAAGTT
Organism: Sinocyclocheilus grahami; assembly: GCF_001515645.1. Classification (NCBI taxonomy): domain Eukaryota; kingdom Metazoa; phylum Chordata; class Actinopteri; order Cypriniformes; family Cyprinidae; genus Sinocyclocheilus; species Sinocyclocheilus grahami. Next base: position 278,306 of record NW_015505736.1, read on the forward strand.
TGAAATCTTGTGATAAGAAAAAATTATAATTTGTTTATTGTGAGCATTTCAAGCTAATTTGTATTTAGGTATTTCTTGTATTGGTTAAACTAAGTTTTGGCTGTTTTCTTTTCTTTGGTGGGGCGGAGCGGTCATACTATGTGGAATTGAATTTGATTTGATTGAGTTTACCCTAGCTCCCTCAGTAGAAGTTTTCATTCGCTGCTGTAAGAAAGACTTACTGTTAATTGCTGACTTATTTAATTCTGTTAATCTCTGTGTCTAGGGATGTAACAAAAGAGGTTTTAAAAGCTCAGTTGTACACCGAATTGGTTAACGCTGCTATCCTACCGACTGATTCACAGACTGAAGGGGTAGAGGAGGGGCATGAAGTAATTGAAATGGTCGAAACTAGTGCTGCAGCTGTTCCCTTTGGTATTGAACCAAGCATGGATCATTTATTAGCGATCAAGCTAAAATAACTTGAGCTAGCAATAAAAAAAACAGGAGCATGATACTCAAATTGTCCAGCTCCGTGCTATTGAAGCCCAGGCTCAGCGAGCTATTAAGCTGAAAAGTTTAGCATTTGAGGCAGAGACTTTACGCCGTAAGCCTGTGCCAGCTCCATGCTCTAGACCAGGGTTCCTCAAATCTTGCCCTGGATGGCCAATGCGCTGCAGAGTTTAGCTCCAACCCTGATCAAACTCACCTACCTGTGATTTTCTAATGATCCTGAAGACATTGATTAGCATGCTCAGGTGTGTTAGAGCTAAACTCTGTAGGAAAGTGGATCTCGTGGGCCAGATTTGAGGATCCCTGCTCTAGACCTTCCTCACCCTTGACTGCTGTTCCAGTACAGAGTAGTACTGTTAATTTCAGCATTCAAATGATGTTCAGGTTAACTTTGATGTAGCAAAGTATATTAAATTAGTACCTCCCTTTCGAGAAGCTGAGGTAGATGCTTACTTCATAGCCTTTGAGCGAATTGCTGAAAAACTTGGTTGGCCAAGTTTTTACTAACTGTTACTGCTTCAATGTAACTTTGTGGGTAAGGCTCAGGAGGTATGTGCTGCGCTACTAATAGAACAGTCCCTAGATTACGATATTGTAAAAACAGCGGTGCAACATGTATATCGTCAGCACTTTCGAGGTACAACGAAAACAGCCAAACAAACCTTTGAGTTTGCATGAGAAAAGAGAACCCTGTTTGAGAAATGGTGCTTAGCTAGTAAAGTTACCAGGCTTGATCAACTGCAGGAACTTATTTTGCTTGAAGAGTTTAAAAATTGTATTCCAGAGAACATTGTAGTTCACCTAAATGAGCAAAAGATAAATTCACTCTCTGAAGCCGCAGTGTTGGTGGATGAGTTCACACTCACACACAGGTCAGTATTCTCTTCTACACGTCTGTTTAGACGCCGGAATTTTGTAGATGAGCAGACAGAGAGGTTGATGTCACCTGTTCTTTCCTCTGAGAAATCTGAGAAAGGGAAGCCTATGCTGGATGGCACAAAAGCCGCAAGCATGTCTGCTTTTACTGCTTAGATCCAGGTCACCTGATATTCAACTGCAAAGCATGGAAAAAAAACTAAAGTCTTTTCACCAGTTCTGCTGAAAAGAGTGAGAGTGTAGCTTTCGCTCAAGCTGGTTCTGTCCCTGACCTCTCATTTCCACAGCTCCAGAATTCTGGCTACCAACACTTCCTGTTAACTGGCTTTGTGTCTCTTTCAGCTGACTCAAGTGGCCGACCAGTATTCATTCTCCGAGATACGGAGGCTGCGCAGTCCTTTATTTTAGTGGGAGTCTTACCTTTCTCACCTGAAACATACTCTGGTGCGGATGTACTAGTTCGAGGGATTGAACTAGGCTGTGTTAAAGTTCCTTTGCATATTGTCTTCTTAAAATCAGATTTAGTCACAGGTCCATCTCGGATTGGAGTAAGGACTGAACTGCTGGTGGAGGGCGTAAGCGTCATCCTGGGAAATGTCCTGGCTGGAGGTAAAGTGTTCCGTTGTCCTATTGTGGTGGATAAGCCTGAGGTGACAGGACAGCCAGATGTTGCTGCTCATTTCCCTGCTGTTTTTCCCGCCTGTGCTGTTACTCGAGCACAGTCCCGGAAGTGGGATGATGTTGTGAACCTCACTCACTCATTTATGAACCCTGTGTCAGACAGTTCAGAGTGCACACTGCTCATTAAACCTGAGATCTCTTCTTCGCTTGAAAAGTATAGCCCTGATTCAGCTGCAACTTCCTTAAAAATAGGAAAGGAGGACCTCCCTGCTGCTCAGAAAGCTGATTCATCTCTGTCGTTCTGTCTAGATGCTGCTGTCAGTTTGGATAAAGCTCCAGATGGTCCTGTTACATATTATTGGGATGATGGTGTACTCATGCGATGATGGCGGCCACAAGTGAATGGTGACATGTTAACTGTACATCAACTTGTCTTACCTTCTGTTTACCGTGCCCAGGTCCTGAAGCTGGTGCATGAGCATCCCTTGTCTGGTCACCTTGGTATCACTAAGACGTATAAGCGCATCTTAAGGTACTTCTTCTGGCCCGGACTGAGGAACAGTGTAGCGAGTTATTTGGCGAGCTTGCCATTATTGTCAAGTCTCAGGTAAGTCCAACTAGACTGTTCTCTCCACTCCTCTTCATCGTATACCAGTGACGAATGAGCCATTTGAATGCTTTGTCTTGGATTGTGTTGGACCCTTGCCCAAGTCATAATCTGGTCATCAGTAAATTCTAACATTAATGTGTGCTGCCACACGGTTCCCAGAAGCTGTTCCACTGTGTTCCCCAAGAGCTAATATCATAGTCAAAGAGGTCTTCAAGTTCTGCTACGTATTTGCACTGCCGAAGGTCATTCAAACTGACCAAGGCTCCAACTTCACCTCAAAGCTGTTTAGTCAGGTTTTGAAAGAGTTGGGAGTTTCTCATCAGATGTCTAGCGCCTATCACCCAGAGTCGCAAGGGACATTAGTACGGTTCCATCAGACTCTCAAGTCCATGCTCCATATGGAAAAGACTGAGTGGAAGGTCTGCCTTTGCTGCTGTTTGCCATTCGAGAAACTGTCCAAGAATCATTAGGGTTCATCCCGTCTGAACTTGTGTTTGGTCACACAGTTCGCAGACCACTAAAGCTCCTCCAAGAACAGCTAATATCAAAAATCCCACTTGCCACCAACCTGGTAGACAATGTCAGTAATTTCCGTGAACGACTGCATAGTGTGTGTGACGTTCCTAAAGCTTATCTTGTGTGTACTCAGTCTAAAATGAAGTCAAGATTTGATAGGTATGTTAAATGCAGTTTTCAGCCTGGTGATCAAGTGATTGTTTTACTCCCTGTTCCGTCCTCAGCACTGCATGCTAGATTTGCTGGCCCCTACAGTGTCGAGAATATAGGTATTAAATCATAGGTATTTTTAAGTATTAAATCAACTTGATGACTACCTTGTATACTTGCCTCAAGATCAGAAGGAATCTCTTGTCCAACTGTTCAATATGTACCCCATGCTCTTTTCTGATGTTCCTGGCAGAACCTCTATGATCACTCATGACATAGATGTAGGTAATTGTGCTCCTATAAAGCAACACCCATACCGTGTTAATCCTCAAAAAAAAAAGAGAGCTACTGAGGAGGGAAGCTGAATATCTTCTAAAGCATGGTCTTGCCACACCAAGTCAGAGCCCAGCCCTTGGAGCAACACTTGTTTATTGGTGCCCAAACAAGACTCGACATTACGTTTCTGCACAGACTACCGCAAAGTAAATAGTGACAAAGCCCGACTCCTTTCCTCTACCCAGAATAGAGGACTGTGTGGACAGAATTGGCTCGCTTTGACTCACAAGATGAAAAACTAGAAGAAATGGAAATGTGAAGGAACAGTGGCTACGTTTACATGAAACCAAATAATCCGCTTGTAATCGGATTGATGGCTCAATCAAAGTGAAAAGCCTTCATATAAACACCTCAATCGATCCGATTGAGCTCGATCGGAATGAAATTTCGATCGGATTGAAGGGGGTGGTTTATTCCTTTTCTAATACGATTGAGAGTGCATGTAAACACTCGATCGGATTGAACCCCGAAACTGAAAGGACTGTACATGTGCAATTATGCAGAAATAGCCCAATGACGTATGACGCACGGAACGAACGGCTCTTCCTTTTGAATAAAGTGTTGTATAAATGCGTGTCCTGTCATTATAAAACATATCAGGTTACTTATGTAGTGGGAAACAAGACACTGCGTCCTCTAGGGGTCACTATGGGGAACGCCTCGTCGTGACCCGTGTCTGAAGCGTACATTCAAAAAACACCAACAACATGTTGGCCGGTGACAGCCCATGACGTCACTACCGGTGTGACTATAGTATAAATAGGTGCCGGGAGAACACGTCATTCACTTCTTCGTCTGATGCTTGTGTCCGAAGCATGGCAGGAAACCTAGAGGACGCAGTGTCTTGTTCCCTACTCAGGGAACCATGGTTACATAAGTAACCTGAGACATCCTCTAGGCGTCGCTATGGGGAATGGTATACCCACGCCACCATGCTGAGGGAAGTGCATGCCAGAAACCTATGGCGAGCACTAAGTACCAACTCTACCATAGCCATGGGAGTTGCCCCTAGTACGTTAGACGGCTGTCCGTGACATTATCCCCTATGGCCAAAGGCCTAGGCTACATACCCCAAAAAACTTACCTGTTAGGGCCAGACTCCTGAGCCCAGGGTAGAGCTCAAGGCTTGGAACCAGGTATAGATTCCTGTAAGGGGATACGAGCCTAACATCATACTAAGCCTTGGCCTGTCACACAGGGGCTACCGCTTGCTCTGCATGAGCTTGCTGAAGGAACTGTCTCAACAGACCCCTAGTAGCAACACCCTGTTAAAGTAGGTATCCAGAGGATACACAGGGGGAGTGGTGTGCCCTTTCTTGAGTTTTAACCAACTCAAGAAAGGGCACAAAGCTACCGTGCGTAACCCTCACCATACAGGATTTTAGAAAGAACGCAAAGTACTAGTGTGCGAACTTACCACAGTGTGGATTTTAGAAAGTGTACAAAGACTTCATGTGCACACTTACCATAACAAGGATTTTAAAGATACCGTCCTAAGGGGCATATGACATATGGACCCTAGTGAAAAATAAATATACTTAATTGTATTTACTAATTATATTTCTTGCATAAGTATACTAAAAATAGATTGACATGTCTATACTAACTGAAAATACACTCTAAATGTAGTTCTCTGAGCACGAAAAAAAAAACTTTAAAGGAGACATATTATGCCCCCTTTTACAATATGTAATATAAGTCTCTGGTGTCCCCAGAATGTGTCTGTGAAGTTTCAGCTCGAAATACTCCACAGATCATTTATTATATCATTTTGAAAATGCCTATTTTGAGTGGAAGCAGAAACACGCTGTTTTTTGGGCCTGTCTCTTTAAATGCAAATGAGCTGCTGCTCCCTGCCCCCTTTTCCAGAATAGAGTGCCATTACAGCTCGGACCTGCTAAAAACATCTGTTTTGGTTCTGATTATCATGTTTATTGCACTGAAATCATGCGTTTTAAACCATATGAGTTTAAACTTCTGATATACGTTTTTTCGGAGTGCACACATCCGAAGCACATGGACAGAAAGCTGCTGTCAAAACATGTGAGTACTAAATAAAGTTCTCATTCACACACAAGTTTACATTAAAAACACACACAAGTTACAAAAACAGTCGGTTATGTCTGTGAAGGTAAACTGTTGGGGAAATAAATCTTATTTTAGATTTGTGTGGCAGCAGCAATATACAGTAAATAAGTCAATAAATCCACTGCTGTCTTGTCTGCTCTGAGGCTGGGACTCTAAATAGTGTTCTGTGCTCGTCTGTGCATCCAAAGACAGAACAGTTAGCATGTTTTGCTCAAACTTTCACCATGGCATTAGAGCTGGTACACCGCTGTCGCTTGTGAACTCAAAATGATGGCTCCTTGGGTGGAAACTTACAGATTAAGTGGAACTAATATTATAATGAGATCCCTTTGCCACGTCACCAAGGGAGCGGAATCAGCCTATATTATATATATAATGTAAAATAACTTCAGAGACGTTAACTACATGAAAAGTAACAATGTAAAATGTATTAAAATAATTTCAATTCATGCGCCATATTTAAATCCGCTGCGAGACCGCCAAACTGCCAAATCGTTTTATTGCGTTTTACATAATACACTGGTGTCCCCAGAATGTGTCTGTGAAGTTTCAGCTCAAAATACTCCACAGATAATTTATTATATCATTTTGAAAATGCCTATTTTGAGTGGAAGCAGAAACACGCTGTTTTT
>NW_015505736.1:287517-296476 GCF_001515645.1 Sinocyclocheilus grahami
GTTCTGTGCTCGTCTGTGCAGCCAAAGACAGAACAGTTAGCATGTTTTGCTCAAACTTTCACCATGGCATTAGAGCTGGTACACCGCTGTCGCTTGTGAACTCAAAATGATGGCTCCTTGGGTGGAAACTTACAGATTAAGTGGAACTAATATTATAATGAGATCCCTTTGCCACGTCACCAAGGGAGCGGAATCAGCCTATATTATATATATAATGTAAAATAACTTCAGAGACGTTAACTACATGAAAAGTAACAATGTAAAATGTATTAAAATAATTTCAATTCATGCGCCATATTTAAATCCGCTGCGAGACCGCCAAACTGCCAAATCGTTTTATTGCGTTTTACATAATACACTGGTGTCCCCAGAATGTGTCTGTGAAGTTTCAGCTCAAAATACTCCACAGATAATTTATTATATCATTTTGAAAATGCCTATTTTGAGTGGAAGCAGAAACACGCTGTTTTTCGGGCCTGTCTCTTTAAATGCAAATGAGCTGCTGCTCCCCGCCCCCTTTTCCAGAATAGAGCTGTGCCATTACAGCTTGGACCTGCTAAAAACATCTGTTTTGGTTCTGATTATCATGTTTATTGCACTGAAATCATGCGTTTTAAACCATATGAGTTTAAACTTCTGATATACGGATTTCGGAGTACACACATCCGAAGCACACGGACAGAAAGCTGCTGTCACAACATGTGAGTACTAAATAAAGTTCTCATTTTTGAGAACTGCATTGAGAGCTGAAGTGTGCAGAGACAACGGGCAGAGAAATGTTACAGATGGTTTTACTCCATCTGCGTTCACTGAAACTAATGCTATGGCAGTTTATGCAATTGTTTCCTGCAGCGTTAATGACAGAACATGTCAGGTAAAAGGGAAGCAAAACATTCTGCAGATGATATTTAATGTTGTGTCCACTAACAGCTTCAGGTTTAACGCACTTTCGTGTTCTCAGGCCATTTCAGGTTTATTTTCATGCACCGCTTACTGTGCCTATAATAAGACTACTCAGAAATTCAGTCTTTAAATACATATAAATTGTGCTTTCATCGATGGAAAATGTATGTGTACTTATAGTAGTACTTGTAACAGTATAAAAAGAACACGGAGTAACCGCAGTTCTACACAGTGTGTGTCTGCTTTGGTGGTGCAACTGATAAAGCGGGTGCGCTTGTGTCGCAGCGACCCGGGTTTGAATCCAGTCTGTAATGCTTCCTACATTCAATGTTCAAATGTCTGTCCCCAGTGTGTCACTGATGGTCTCTGGGTAAGTGAGTTGCCTGGTATGCTGGGAATGTTAGTAGGCCTAAAAGATGAATTGTAAAGCTGTGCTGTAATTTATAAAGATTAATTAATTGCATTCGAAGCACACAATAATGATGCTATTAGCACACTTCAAGTTTACTTTGAATGCCATTGCAATGCGTTTTAAAGTTACTAAAAGTAAAGGATAGTATGACCTCAGTTTGTTATTAGTATAATATTAATGCACATTTAACACTCTTAAAGTGTAATTGTAATGTCAGCAAAATACATTTGAAGTTTATGCTGAGTGAATTCTGCATTTCAAAACTTATATACAAGAAGGGATATTTAAAGTGTACTTAAATGGTTAGTTCACCCAAAAATGAAAATTAGACTGCGTTTTACTCACTCCCGAGGCATCCTAGGTGTATATGACTTTCTTCTTTCAGACGAATCCAGTCGGAGTTATATTAAAAATTGTCTTTGATCTTTCCAGCTGTTTAATGCCACTCAGCGGGTGTTGCATTGCTTCAGTCCAAAAAAACTTAAATAAAAATCGCCCATCGATAAAAAAAAAGTTTCTCACACGGATCCGGGGGGTGAACAAAGGCCTTCTGTAGCGAATCGATGCGTTTTTGTAAGAAAAATATCCATATTCAAAACGTTATAATCACTTGAATCTAGCTTGCGCTCACTGTTGTAAACGGAGGCAGTTCCGGGTGGATGACGTATGAGGTCGGCTTTGCGCATGCGCCGCTCAGAAGTGACGCACGCGGAAACACAGCGGAGAGAGCAAAACAAAACAATGGTCAAGAATTAGAAGTACAAAACAAGGATTTGTAAAGAAGAATGTCAGATGATTTCGATATAAGCCAAGAGGAGACTGGTTTTCCTTTGCTACAGTAAGGAAACTTTGCTTCCTTTGATCCTGTAAACAAACGTTGGTTTTCACGAGACTCACCGGCGCATGCGCAGCGCTGACCTCATAGGTCATGCTCCCGGAACTGCTTCTGTTTACAACAGTGAGCGCAAGCACATTAAAGTGATTATTACGTTTTGAATATGGATATTTTTCTTACAAAAGCGCATCGATTTGCTACAGAAGGCCTTTGTTCACCCCCTGGAGCCGTGTGAGACACTTTTTTTTTTATGGATGGGCGATTTTTATTGAAGTTATTTTGGACTGAAGCAATGCAACACCCGCTGAGTGGCATTAAACAGCTTGAAAGATCAAAGACAATTTTTTATATAACTCCAACTGGATTCGTCTGAAAGAAGAAAGTCATATACACCTAGGATGCCTCGGGGGTGAGTAAAAAGCAGCCTAATTTTCATTTTTAGGTGAACTAACCCTTTAAGTGCACTTGAAATAGTTCCACTTTAGCACAAACAAGTATATTTATCACAACTTTAGTTGAACATAAGCACTGCTTTGGCACAACTAAAATGCATTTTCGTACAAAATTAGTTGTTCCAATTTAACAGACTTTAAGTAGGTATACCAATTTATAGTGTTCCACAAATACATTTAGTTATACTAAAGTACATATGAATGAATTGAGCTTAAGTGTACTATTTTTTTCACCAGGGGAGAGAAACTGGGTGTCATCATCTCTGTGTTATTTTGCAATTTCACTGAGGATTCTCGTGACCGTTTTTAAAAAAAAATCACGCAACCCTCCTCCCATTGGCTTCAAGCAGGTGAAAAGACTTCTTTATAGGAGGGAAAGTTTAACACAATGGCACTTAAACAGTAATTTGCTTTTGATTCTATAGAGAGTAGAGCCCATCTGATTGGACAAAAATGTGTGTAGCACAGGATAAATCAGTATTTCTGTGAATTTCTAATAAGTGAACAAGTCAGTTTTAAAAGCAGATAACAGCTAAAACTTATAATCTCACTGGGTCTTCAAATCAAATGAATGTTGTAGTTATTGTCGTCAGTACCACAAAATTATCAGAGGAATTGACGTTGTACCTCTTGATCTAAATTAGGGATGCACGATATATCGGCCACCATATCGGTATCGGCCGATAAATGCTCATTTTTTCTGTTATCGGTATCAGCCTGATAAGAAAATTTGGCCGATATCTTAAAGCCGATAAATAATGCATTATTTCCTTCAGAGACACTTCAGATGCGCGCTGCTACAGATAAACAGAAAAATAAACAATAAACTGAACCTTTGCATGTTGGAACAACGTCACTCCATTCTCCCGTCTCTTCACAGTGAATGTCACTACTTCCGTCTATCTTTTTGCCAGAAGATACACACTCAAAGTGAATAACATTGCCATAACTTCCCTCCTCTGTGTTGCCTGATGCAGTTACATCCCAGTCTGTATGAATAGCTGGACATTTTACAGCTAGACAATATATGAATATGAAAATAAATAAATAAACCAACAAACCGTTCACATAAAAATCAATCAATCAATATAATTCTCTTCTAGCTTACGAGTCACTCTTCTATGACAGAAATAAATTAAATGAGAATAAATAAAAAGGAAAAACAGTGACTTTCATGGAATCGTACCCTCACAGACAGGAACAGTATTGTCCCATCCTTGAGCTCTGCACGTACGCTGAGTGATTCTGCTTGCCATTTCATACCTGTAAACACAATGTTTTTACAAGTACAGGAGTTTCAAACTGATGACGATAGTATATATTTCCTACAATAAAAAAGAGAATAAAAAAAGCATAAAGCACTTTTACCCTTTCTTACAAGTATACACCAATGTTGCTCCAAAAACGAATTCCGTGCCCGCTGCAAGTTCAAAATCACCATTTGGTATGTTGCCTGGATTACTACATTTCTTCTCTGCAGAAATCAAACAAGTTTTACTTTCCATGATAACAGTGATTTAATAACCCAAACAATTATGCGGCCATTGTATTGATAATTCTCTTACTTGCACATGTCCGCTCAATGGATTTCTTCCATTCTCCTTTTTCACACTTTAATCTATACAAGCCGGTATAACCGGTCATGCAGTTCAGTCTCACTGATTCACCATCAGCGTATGAAGCTTTCGCAGCTAGCTCTGTGTTTTCATATTTAATGTCCTCTCGATGACATTCTGAGAAGAACAAACACAAAGATAGCAAATGGTAACAAAGAGTGAAAAATTTAAGTGGGTCTGAATACTTTCCGTACCCACTGTATATATATATACACATACACACATACAGTATATACACTGTATATGTATATATATATACAGTGTATATATGTATGTATGTGTGTATATATGTATATGTGTTTGTGTGTGTGTGTGTGTGTGTGTGTGTGTGTGTGTGTGTGTGTTTGATTGGATAATGAAAAAGTTGTATCACGACATTCAATGGAATTAAAGGCAAATTGTCAATAAGCTGTAACATACCAGTGCAGGTTTGTATGTCTGTCCATTTGCGTTGGGAATCACATTGAATTTGTACAGGCTCCTCTGGTTCAAATCCATTACTACATTTATATAATATTGTTGAATTGATTCTGTAGTTTGGTCTCTGACTTCCTACAATCTCTGCATTTGGGATGTAAGGTGCTGCACACATTGCTGTAAAACCAACATCCATCATACTAGTTAGAATTCATCAGAGCACATATAGATAATAATTTGATTGAAAATTAAATCAAATAAAAAATATCACAACATTCAATGGAATTAAGAGGCAACCACTGTAACACACCAGTGCAGATCTCTATGTCTGTCCATTTGCGTTGGGAATCACATTGAATTTGTACAGGCTCCTCTGGTTCAAATCCATTACTACATTTATATAATATTGTTGAATTGATTCTGTAGTTTGGTCTCTGACTTCCTACAATCTCTGCATTTGGGATGTAAGGTGCTGCACACATTGCTATAAAACAAACATCCATCATACTAGTTAGAATTCATCAGAGCACATATAGATAATAATTTGATTGAAAATGAAATCAAATAAAAAATATCACAACATTCAATGGAATTAAGAGGCAACCACTGTAACACACCAGTGCAGGTCTGTATGTCTGTCCATTTGCGTTGGGTATCACATTGAATTTGTACAGGCTCCTCTGGTTCAAATCCATTACTACATTTATATAATATTGTTGAATTGATTCTGTAGTCTGATCTCTGTTTTCCCACAATCTCTGCATTTGGGATGCAAGGTGGTGCACACATTTTTTCTGTAAAACAAACATCCATCATACTAGTTAGAGTTCATCAGAGCACAGATATATAATAATTTGATTTAAAATAAAATAAAATAAATAAATTAATCAATTCATTCATTAATATCACAACATTCAATGGAAGTAAGAGGCAAAATGTTGAACCACTGTAACACACCAGTGCAGGTCTGTATGTCTGTCCATTGGCGTTGGGAATCACAGGTGATTTGTACAGGCTTCTCTGGTTCAAATCCAGTGCTACATTTATATTCTATTGTTGAATTGATTCTGTAGTTTGATCTTTGTTTTCCCACAATCTCTGCATTTGGGATGTTAGGTGCTTCACACATTATTTCTGTAAAACAAACATCCATCAAACTAGTTATAATTCATCAGTGCACAGAATATATAATAATATGATTGAAAATAAAATAATATAAAACAAAATAATACAATAAATAAACAAACAAACAAATAAATTAATTAATATCAAAACATTCAATGGAATTAGGAGACAAAATGTTGATCTACTTTACCATACCAGTGCATTGCTGTATGTCTGTCCATTGACGTTGAGAATCACAGGTAATTCGTACAGGCTGCACTGGTTTAAATCCAGTACTACATTTATATTTTATTGTTGAATTGATTCTGTAGTTTGATCTCTGACCTTCCACAATCTCTGCATTTGGGATGTTAGGTGCTTCACACATTTTTTCTGTAAAACAAACATCCATTATACTAGTTAGAATTCATCAGAGCACAGATATATAATAATTTGATTGGAAGTAAAATAAATAAATAAATAACACAACATTCAATGGAAATTAGAGACAAAATGTTGATCCACTGTAACACACCAGTGCATTTCTAAATGGAGAAAGCACTATTATGGATAGAGGACTTCGCCAGAAGCAGCAGTTTGAAGTTTAAAAATATCTTGTTGGTTTTGTATCTTACAAACATGCAGATTTTCACTTCAAAATATGTTAATTGATGGACTGGAGTCGTGTGGTTTACTTGTGGATTATTGTGATGCTTTTTTATCAGCTGTTTGGACTGTCATTCTGACGGTAACCATTCACTACTGAGGATCCATTGGTGCGCAAGTGATGTAAGTGATGTGAGCTAAAATCCAAAGTCAGTCTAATTATTAACATGTTTTAATCAAAAAGGGTTGTTGAAGGAATGTTCACAGATTAGAAATACAAAGAAATACAATTTCTGCAAGATAATATAAAATTTCATGTTTACATTTGTAGCTGAATGGGATATATGTACAAGTGTGTGTGTACTGTATATACTTAACTATATTATGGGGGCAAATTGGTACCAGAAGTGAGCTAAACCTGACAAAATCTCTCGAAACCTCCATTTAGGGATGTCCTCTTTTGTAAAGAAGGTATAAACAGAGTAAATTTGTCATTTTTAAAACTGAGCTGGGTTACCTCAATTACCACTCTGTTTATTTTCTTTTATTTTGTATATCACCTAAAGAAAGAAAGAAATAATAAATCAATAATTGCACAGATCACCAATATGACTCAGGATCTGAAAACGAGGCAATACTCACAACTTTTGTCAATCTGTAGATTCCCGTTGGAGCATGACACGTCCACATACGCTTTCATCTCACTTCCAGCATTCCATCAATCTGTACAGTTCAGTCTATACTTTTCAGCATGCCTTATGTAGATCTTTCCTGTAGGAAGCTGTAGATTGTAATTCTCGACAAAATCATCAATTTCACAAGGTCCTATGACAGAGACAAATGTAAACAATGTTAAAAACAGAAAAAATAAATAGATACAAATTAAAACAACATAAATGACTCACTCAGAAATTTCGGAGGAGTCTCCCATTTTCCATCCACACACTTATAAACGTCTTGTTGCTTGGTAAGTACAAAGTAAGACTGGCAAGTGTAAAATACTGCTGTGATCACATTATCTTTTGTACTGTTGATGCTGTAATCTCCATGTTGAAGATACGGAGGAGGTGGACAGATCTTATCTAAACAAATAATATCACATTTACATGTACATACTTTACTATATTATGGGGGCAAATTTGTACCAGAAGTGAGCTAAACCAGTTTCCATTTTGTTGACTCATGTAACCTCATATTCTAATAAATCATTCTAATGTCAGAGTTATCATTTCCAGTTACAATACAAATAAACAAATGACAAGCAGTAGCACAAATAAACACAAGAAAACAAAGGTACTGTACAAAATAAATAACACAGTGCTTTAAGTTTTTTTAAGTATGTCTCATAGTAGTATTCGGGTACAGAAATCAAATCATCAAATTTAAAATAACACTGTGTAGTCTTTGCTCTATAAATTAAATATATATTAATCTTTGTTAATTCTACAAAGGTTATTCAGCCAAGAGCTGTGAGTGATTTTCTTTTTGTCCTCGGTTGTTTAATTACCATTAAATGACAGACAGCAGAAGGTATACTAGGGTGCTGTCACTTTAAGAGCTAATGCACAGACTCAATATACTGACACACATCAGGCTTCCTTACATCAGGAAATAGCCTATAGAATTAATGTTGCCTTCACGTGCTATCTGAATTATCATAAATACAAGATTCCTAGTCAGAAATTGGAAATGAGTGGCCTCTCAAGTCGTATTTACAACTGGGAAACTCTGAGACAATTTTGATACCCAAGTTTCCAAGGCAAATTTGAAACATGGCGGTTAGGAAAAACATAGCTGCAGCACTGTGAAGTTTTGTTTGTTTTTCCCACAACATCTACATTGCTTTCTCTTGCCATTGCAGTCATGTATATTTAAAAGTGACATGACATGTGACCAAGTATGGTGACCCATACTTGAAATTAGTGCTCTGCATTTAACCCATCCTTAGTGTGTGTCTCTCACACACACACACACACACACACACACACACACACACACACACAAGCCATTTTTGCTGCAGTGCCCAGGGAGCAGTTGGGGGTTTGCACTGAATGCACTGTACATTCACTCCCCCCACCAACAATCCCCGCCAGACCAGAGACTCAAACCCACAACCTTTGGGTTACGAGTCCAACTCTCTAAGCGAAAACAGCATTTATTTGACTGAAATTGCAGAAATGTCAGCAAGATGAATATTTATATGTTAATATGGTTACCAATGAATGGTATTTTATTAAAACCCGTTGTATACCCAGTCAACAATTTGATCTCACAATGATGTCACCATGAGCTCACATGATTCTCATGGTGTGGTCACAATGTGTGTGTCACAGTGAGCTAAAAGTGTAACCACACAGTGCACTCACTGTGTGCTCATACTATGTTCCCAATGTGAGGTCACTGCACACTCACTGTGCACTGCAAAAAGAGATGTTAAAAATGACACATGTTGTGCAGAATTTTAACACGTGGTGAGTGTGCCCAGGGACAACACATGTTGTGTCAAATTTAACACAATTTGTGTGTTAAGATGGATCACGCCCCTAAAAACACCCAAAGCTGCGTCCGAAATCGCATACTTCCATACTATATAGTAGGCGAAAAACAGTATGCG
>NW_015505736.1:297044-301139 GCF_001515645.1 Sinocyclocheilus grahami
ATTGCCATCAATTTGTAATTCTACAAAATTGAAATAAAACAGACAGATGTAAGAATGTTAGCAATTTAATTTGTCAAAAATTTAGTCAGGGTAGAGAACAATGCATGCACAGGGGCACAACAAAATGTTCTAAATCTCAATTTCATACATTTAATTTAGATGATTAGATGACACAAATGCCTTGTAATGCACTACAACTATTAGTTACAATACAGTATACATTAAAAAGTGTTACCAACATCAACTACACCTTGGATGATTGAAAATCATACACAGTCAAGACTAGCAGATAACATTTCTCATAACATAAGATTAACTTGTAACATAAAATGTCAGATACAAGATAAAAATGTCCAAATCAGACAACAAATAAACATTTTAAATTGGTCACTGACAGTTAATTTTATAAATCTATAGTATGTTTGTCATTTTTCTTCATAATACAAAAGCATTTGTAATGCACTAGCTATTAACCACAGTATTCATTAAAAAGTGTTGCCAACATCAATTAAACTTACGGTTAACAGAAACAAGACCAGAGGATAACATTTCTCATAAAATAAGATCAACTTAATCTCATAAGAAAGTCAGATACTTTTTGATACATATAAATATAAAAATTTTAGTTCAGACAAACATTCAGGCACATATTTTTAAATTGTTCTCAATGACAATCAATGTTGTAAATATTGTAAAATTGTAAGTGTGCTAATTGTGAAGTAATACACTTATAAAATGTCAGATACAAGATAAAACTTTCCAAATCAGACAACAAATAAACATTTTAAATTGGTCAATGACAGTTCATTTTATAAATCTATAGTATGTTTGTCATTTTTCTTCATAATACAAAAGCATTTGTAATGCACTAGCTATTAACCACAGTATTCATTAAAAAGTGTTGCCAACATCAATTAAACTTACGGTTAACAGAAACAAGACCAGAGGATAACATTTCTCATAAAATAAGATCAACTTAAAGGGTTAGTTCGCCCCAAAATGAAAATTAGGCTGTGTTTTACTCACCCCTGATGCATCCTAGGTGTATAAGACTTTCTTCTTTCAGACGAATCCAGTCGGAGTTATATTAAAAATGGTCTTTGATCTTTAAAGCTCTATCGTTGCACTCAGCGGGTGTTGCATTCCTTCTGTTCAAAAGACGTGAAATAAAAAGCACCCTTCCACAAAAAAAAGTGTCTCACACAGCTCCGGGGGGTGAACAAAGGCCTCCTGAAGCGAATCGATGCGTTTTTGTAAGAAAAATAGCCATATTCAAAACATAATAATCACTTTAATGTAGCTTGCGCCAACAGTTGTACACAGAAGCAGTTCCGGGCGGATGACGTATGAGGTCAGCGTTATTAGTTTTTTCTTTTTCGAAGGACATCCTGGGATTTAGAATTAGTTATGTTCTGTCATTGTTTTCCGAACTGTGTTAAATTTGAGTGATTATAGGTGTATTTTACCGTTAAAGTGGGTAACAGTTGGCTTTGCTGAGCAGGCTCGACATTTTCGCGCCCACTGGAAGTTTATCCCAGTCAGGCTTCGTGCGTTTGAGTTGGTATTCGTTACTGTTTATTATTTTATTTTTTTATCAACCGTTCAAGCGGGGATAATATAAGTTAACTTGAGGTAGACGAAGCCCGAGCTGTTTTCTACGACGCATGAACTAATCGTCACCAGTTTTGTCAGTTTGTTCTATTAAAACTAGATGAACATATGAAACTTCTTAATATGATTTAAGAGACCACGATTCAAACTAGTGTTAACCTTGTTCATTTGAATTGATCATCATATATTTTATATATAATTTTGTTTTACGATTGCAAATTGCTTACTGGTAACAGATTACAGGTAACAGTAAATGCAAACAAATGCATTATGTTGTATGAATCGGTCATATTTTAATCATGAACAAAAAGTCTGTAAAAGTGTTGTGTAACTTACATTTTTGGGCTTAACTGTAATTAGCAAGTAACCAACAATTTCCCGTTTACCTCACTTTGTAGGCTATGACTGAGCACATTACAGTGAGGTTCACCATCCATCTTAATATATTTTTTTAGGCAACTCAGGTTATTAAAGGGTTATGAGGCTGTTGTATAGGACATGTCTTTGCTTGTGTGTGTGTTGTTTACAAGTAAATTTAAGTTGAATAATTTTTTGTTTTTTTTTACAGGCATACGC
Organism: Sinocyclocheilus grahami; assembly: GCF_001515645.1. Taxonomy (NCBI): domain Eukaryota; kingdom Metazoa; phylum Chordata; class Actinopteri; order Cypriniformes; family Cyprinidae; genus Sinocyclocheilus; species Sinocyclocheilus grahami. Next base: position 299,232 of record NW_015505736.1, read on the forward strand.
TTGGGAGTCTGAGACTGGATGAAGGGTGAGTTTTGGATTTCTGTACCAAATAAATAATATAAACTATATCTTAAGATAAGTCAATATTTTAACCACTTTAAAGTTGTTGTTTTTCCCCCCATTACATATGTTTTTCTCTTTTTATAGGCAAACATTTGACTGTGAGTCTGAGACTTGATGAAGGGTAAGTTTTGCATTTATGTACTAAATAAATAATATAAACCATATCTTAAGATAAGCCAACATTTCAACGACTTCTAATTTTTCCCCCTACATTTCTATCATTAGATCATTAGACAGCTGAGTTCAATCAGTGTCCGGGTCATAGGGTGGAAGATGTAGGAGCGAGGAAACAATTTCGCTGCAATTGGAGATGCAGATCCACCGGTCAGTGTGGTTTGGCCTATTAAACGGATAGTTCACCCAAAAATGAAAATTCGGTCATTAATTACTCACTTTCATGTCGTTCCACACCTGTAAGACCTTTGTTCATCTTCAGAAGACAAACGAAAATATTTTTGATGAAATACGAGGGCTTTCTGTTCCCCCATTGGCAGCAACACAACTAAAACATTCAAGGTCCAGAACGGTAGGAAAGACATCATTGAAGTAATCCATGTGACTCCTGTGGTTTAACCTCAATTTTATGAAGCAACACGAGAACTATGTTTGTCCAAAAAAAAAATTATTATTTTCCACTTTATTTACAATAAAATATTATTCAAAGCTTGTTCATGCTACAATGTTAACTCTAGCGTGAACACAACATACATGCATCCTGATGCTCTTATGAGCTTGTGTGGCAGATCAATATTTTTAGAAAATAAAGCGGTAAAATGTGTTTTTTGCACAAACAAAGCATCTCTTCTCAGGTGTTCTGGATCCAGACTGAAGCTTGTGTAAATCCTAGTTACATCCCGTGGCAAAAAACAGAGAAACAAATACAAACATAGTTAGCGTAGCTGCTGTTCCAACCAAGCAAAATTGATTTGTTTAACCCAAACTAAAGAGTAATAATGTGCATTTGATTAGATATAACTGCAGTAAAAGATTATGAGATGCATTATTTGAATGCTTGGCCAAAGAGATGTGTCTTTAATCTAGATTTAAACAGAAAGAGTGTGTCTGAACCCCGAACGCTATCAGGAAGGCTATTCCAGAGTTTGGGAGCCAAATGCGAAAAAGCTCTACCTCCTGCTACAATGTTAACTCTAGTGTGAACAAAACATACAGGCGTCATGATGCTCTTATGAGCGTGTGTGGCAGATCAATATTTTTAGAAAATAAAGCAGTAAAATGTGTTTTTTGCACAAACAAAGCACGTGCATTGCTTCATAAAATTGAGGTTAAACCAGAGGCATAACTTTTATTCTCGCTGTAGTATTGTTGCTGCCGCCGCCATGTCTTGGAGACGCTGTGTGTTTCGTTGTGAAAGCGAAACTACTTTGTTTGGCCTTCCAAAAGAGGACACAACTAGAAATCAGTGGTTAAGTTGTATTTACAACACTGTTCCAGAACACTTCAACCCAAATATACAGCAGTGTGCAACAGATTTTATGGAGGACGAGGACTGTTTCCTGGGAGAGTAGCCTACAATGCTGGTGTTCCGGTGAATTCAGTTCCCCTGTTTCCCCTTCGGCATGCATGCTGACCACAGTCTATGATGCTGACAAATAATGCTGACTCACAGCCTGTAAGTACATTTTTCTTATTTAAAGTTAAAGGATTTGCCACTGATGATTCAAACGCGCGTTTTGAACAGTGTAGAGTAGCGCTTGTTGTTTGTCGTTTCTCCGATCACAAATGTAGACATGTTTTTTGGACGTCCACAGAATTTAGCTACAACTTACCTGGAAGTTTCTGGTATGCCTAGTAATACCTTAGTTAACTGATTCAGATATTCAGATG
>NW_015505736.1:307559-317907 GCF_001515645.1 Sinocyclocheilus grahami
GTGTTCCGGTGAATTCAGTTCCCCTGTTTCCCCTTCGGCATGCATGCTGACCACAGTCTATGATGCTGACAAATAATGCTGACTCACAGCCTGTAAGTACATTTTTCTTATTTAAAGTTAAAGGATTTGCCACTGATGATTCAAACGCGCGTTTTGAACAGTGTAGAGTAGCGCTTGTTGTTTGTCGTTTCTCCGATCACAAATGTAGACATGTTTTTATGTTTACGCGGTGCGATGCAATGCATAAAAATACAGTATAAGTCATTATAATCAGTAGTTATGTCCCCACTGGATGCAACAAATGCCTCATTTATAATGGGTTTTATTGGTTTTGTCTCGTCGCACCGGGACAGGGCATCACAGTATGGTAAGGGGCGTAACATTTCCGTCACACGCTTGAGGTATTCGGCCAATCACAACACACTGGATAGCTGGCCAATCAGAGCACAACTCGCTTTTCAGAACGACGAGCTTTGTAAAAATCAGCACGTTTCAGAAAGGCAGGGCAAAGAGGAGAAACAATAATGTACAGTACGTGGAAAATAATGTGTTTTTTTAACCTTAAACCGCATAAACACATTTCAGTACACCAAATACACAAAATAATGTTATTTTTTAGCAACGTCATATGACCCCTTTAAATAAATCAACTGTGGTATTAACCTATGCACTGTGGAACAGGCCCACTCTAAACACCATTCTCCTTACAATGAATGACACTACTTCTGTCTAGCTTTTTGTCAGAAGATGCACACTCAAAGTAAATAACATCAAAACAAAGATATGCAACACAATTAATTAAATGTGAAAGACTTTCACGTACAGACAACAACGATGTCACAACAATCACTGTTCATATGGATCCACGAAAACAACTAAAATGCTGTATTATGCATGCCAGGCCAGTAGCTGGCGATGTCGCTTTGTAAAGAAACTCATACCTATATACTGAACATGTAATACCGTTTTCACAAATGTGCATTTTTATAGTTTCTACAGAGACGATACCAGTATCGTTTTTGAAACTTAGAAACCTATTTTCAAAAGTTTGCATTTTCAGGCCCGGAAAATACTGTGGTCATGTAAATGAATGGCCAAAACACATTAAAAGTTTCCAGTTTTTAGTTGAAAACAGTGTTGTGTAAACATTCCTATTTACAACCAGCAAATTGCTAACATGCTATGCTGTGCTTTGGGAAACCTGGCAACCCTTGTGGTGCTGTAAGTGATGTTAGCAGCTCTTTTGTCACCGTTTTAGATATTTCTACAACCCCGGCCAATTTGGCGCAACCAAGGTAGGCTATATTTACCTGTCAAGTTAAGAGCTTATGTCTCACAATGCTGAATGTCTGTTTGTGAACGTTTTGTAACGTTCAAAGTCATAAAGAGCACTCATAGGATACAGAGAGCCAGCTGTGACTGCGTAAGGCACAATGTGCCTCAAAAACCTTCTGGATGGCTAAACAACGCGTTTGTTTTACATAGACTTGGCTGTCGCAGAGATGGCGCAATTTCTCTAGACAGTTATTTCAGTGATATCTTTAGAGAGATTAGAATTGTTTTTGTGTACCATGCTAGAAAAATCACTTACAGCACCTTAATGAATGAAATGACAACAGTGCAAACAGACTTTCAAGAAAGCCTACCCTCACAGATGGACAGAATTATCCCACCCTTTGATTCTACAGTGACGCCGATTGATTCTGCTTGTCATTTCGTACCTACAAACACAAAGCTTTTAAGTAGAAGCAGTGTCAAGTCGAAGAGGACGAATGTAAACTTTATGAGTTGGCAAAGAGAACAGAGGGAAGCAAATGAAATGCTGTGCATAAAGCACATTTACCCTGTCTTGCAAGTATACTGCACTGTTGCTCTGTAAGTATAATCTGTCACCTCTATAAGTTTAAAAACACCATTTGGTGTTTCCCCTGGGTGACCACATCTTTTCTCTACAGAAATCAAGTAAATGTTAGTATGACGAGTGCAAATCTGCTCAAGTGCAAATTTTTATTTAATAACAAAAAAATTATATGATGCTTATCATATTGACAATTTTTTTACTTAAGCATCTTTGGGCAATGAACGTCAGCCATTGTCCATTTTTACACATTAACCTATAAAAGCCGGTATAACCTGCCATGCAGTTCACTTTTACTGTATCACCATCAGTGTATGAAATGTTCGCAACTGGTTCTGTGTTTTCATATATAATGTCCTCTCCAAGACATTCTGAGAAGCACAAACACACGCACAAAAAGATGTGCTGGTCAACAGCTTCTACAACCACTTAAGGTGACGTAAAAGTATTGCAAGTGCATATAACATGTATAACATTCTACATTTTAAAATTCAGAAACTCACCTTGACCTTGCACAAAGGTAAAACAACAGAACAGAAAAAGCTGATGATTTGTACAGGAACTCTTATTTTCATCTCACCTCACAAATTAACTGAGCCTTATTTTTTATTATTAGTTTTTGTCTTTTTTTTTTCTCTGTTTATATGATGGGGGATCAAAAAGTGAATCATTTACCAAAGTCAAATGGAGCATGCTTTTATACCAGACCACTCTGTGGCTGCCCACGAGGATAATAATAATAATAATTCCTTACATTTATATAGCGCTTTTCTGGGCACTCAAAGTGCTTTACATAGAAGGGGGGGGATCTCCTCAACCACCACCAGTGTGCAGCATCCACCTGGATGATGCGATGGCAGCCATATTTTGCTCCAGAACGCCTACCACACACCAGCTTATTGGTGGAGAGGAGACAGAATGATGAAGCCAATCAGCAGATATGGGGATGGTTAGGAGGCCATGATGGTCAGAAGCCAATGGGCGAATTTGACCAGGATGCCGGGGTTACACCCCTACTCTTTTTCGAAGGACATCCTGGGATTTTTAATGATCACAGAGAGACTGGACCTCAGTTTAATGCCTCATCCGAAAGACAGTGCTTTTTGTCAGTATAGTGTCCCCGTAACTACACTGGGGCGTTAGGACCCACACAGACCACAGGGTGAGTACTCCCGCTGGCCTCACTAACACCTCTTCCAGCTGCAACCTAGTTTTTCCCAGGAGGTCTCCCATCCAGGTACTGACCAGGCTCAACCCTGCTTAGCTTCAGTGGGCGACCAGTCTTGGGCTGCTGGGTGATATGGCTGCTGGCCGTGGATATTTAGTTTACAAAAAAATTAATACAAATTCTGATGTTTACATGTGTCAGTTGGACACACCAAAAGATCCCTAAAGAAAAGTCTTCTCTCTCCATTTTATTTTGCTTTCTCATTGAATTTGGTAAAGGCACCAAAAATATTGTAAGAAACAACCTGATATTCAGCAGTGGATGATGCAAACAGATTAAAGGGGTCATATGATGTTGCTAAAAAGAACATTATTGCGTGTATTTGGTATAATGAAATGTTTTATGTGGTTTAAAGTAAAAAAAACACATTATTTTCCACATACTGTACATTATTGTTTCTCCTCTATGCCCTGCCTTTCTGGAATGCATCGATTTTTACAAAGCTCATCGGTCTGAAAAAGCGAGGTGGGGACATCATTACGGATTATAATGACTTATACTGTCTTTTTACGCGTTGCGTTGCATCGCGCCACGTAAACATAAAACCATGTCTGCATTTGTGATCGGAGAAATGACAAACAGCAAGTGCTACCCTACACTGCTCAAAACTCGTGTTTGAATCATCAGTGGCAAATTCTTTAAATATAAAAAACTTACTTACACTCTGTGAGTCAGAATAGCCGGCATTGTAGTCTACTCTACCAGGATCAGGAAACAGTCCTCCATAAAATGCGCTGCACACATCTGAATATTTGGGTTGAACTGTTCTGGAACAGTGTTGTAAATACAACTTAACCACTGATTTCAAGTCGTGTCCTTTTTTGGAAGACCAAACAAAGTAGTTTCGCTTTCACAACGAAACAGTGTCACACACCGTGGCCTTGAGTGAGTGGAGGCCGGCTTGAGTGAGCAGAGACAGGTGGGATTGAGAACGGCGTGGCCGGCGGATTCGACGAAGGAGCGTCCGGCGCTGGTGTTATGCAAATCTTCCCACATCGTGACGTAGACATGTGGGGGCGTGTTAGAACGAGCCGTTTTAGGTAGGCGTGGTTGACTCTTAACTTTTATAAAGAATATCTCTTTGGATTTGAGACTTTAGTCTTTGCAACTTTACAGATCTTCTTTATGCACCAAGAGCTTGTAACACTCTAAAGAGAAAGGAAAAATTGAAATCGCATCATATGACCCCTTTAAAGTTTATTCAGTAGGAGATAAGCAGGATGCCCTTTGTGAACTAATTTCATCACTCACTTCCCGGAAAATGCAGTCAGTTTTTGTTGGCTGATATATAGGCCTATATATGTTTACCATTTTAATACATATTAAAATGTATGTTTCCCATTTTAATACATTTTCAAATTTAATTTATTCATCTGTTAGCAAAACAAAATTTTCAGCAGCAGTGAAAGCAGTTGTGCTGCCTAATATTTTTTGGAAAACATGATATTTTTTTTAATTTTTAATTTTAAATATATACATTTTAATTTTTTTCAGGATTGTTTGATGAATCGAAAGTTTAAAAGAACAGCATTAATTTACTGTTGAAAGCATTTGTAAAATTATATCTTTACTGTCCATTTTGATCAATTGAATAAGAAGTATTAATTGGTGCGTGCGTGTGTGTGTGTGTGTATATATACACACACACATACATACAGTATAATAAAGTATAAATAATATAAATTTATACAGCAAATAATAATAATAATAATAATTATTATTATATGTTTCACTTATAAAGGTTCCAAAATGCAATGTTTATTATGTGGAATTCTAAATTGTATGTTTTCCCCATCTCTGTTGTTGTAGTACTTTATATTCACCACTAGAAGGCAGAAAAGACCCTTGGAATCAGTTTCACAAGAATTGGCCAGATGCCACAAGAACTTACTGTATCTGTGCCACAGAAAGTAGCATGTCATGAATGCTCCACAGCTTATACAGCTATATTGTGAATGTATCTTATTGTGTGGATGTGCAAATTATCTGTGATATATGGGGGGAAAAAACACTTTTCAGGCACTAACTAATTGAAAATGACATATTTTTGTCAGACTGAAAACCACTGAAGATCCCACCAGTTCTCAAAGGATAAAATGTAGTCCCGCCCTACATTTTTATTGCTGAATATCCTGTTTTATGGTTGCTATTATGTTGACTTAAAAATCCAATATAATATTTTAGTTGTCTTTATGAATTTACATTTGGCCCAACAAACAGAGGCTCAAGTAGTGCAAGGTAAGGCCAAATGCTAAACGCATGGTAAGATTAATGGCTCCATCAAAGTCCAGACAGCTGTGGACGTGGGAGGTATTTGCGCACAGTTTGGACTACAGTGGTCCTCGGAGCCAGACCTGGTCTAAAGGTTTCCTTTGGCTGGAGGCAAAGTGAAAACTCCTGCTTCACTCTCAGCCATAAAGGTAACTGAGAATAATGGGTGGGTGGTTGACAGATGACCTACATTAGATGCCGCCATGATAGCGGAGAGGAGGAGGAGGAGGAGAAGGAGAGAAAATGAAAGCCAGAAAGTATTCATGAGCCACGCTAAAGGACTTTAACAAACCTTTTTTGTACACAGCTGCATTCATCAGCTATTAATGAACAGCAGAGAGGGGCAGGAATGCAAATTCGGAGAGCGTGATGCATCCTCCGTTCCTGTAGATAAATGAAAAACACAGGGCTGGCGCGGGCCTCGAGGCCATCTCTTAGTCACCCTCGCAGTCAAGTGCTCTCCAGCGCTGATGACATGGAAGCTTGTCATTATAGTGATATCAGAGCCCACTATGGGTCAGTGGTCTCTCTGTGCTGAGAGGAACCTCTCTACCATGTGATTTTGCAGATGGGATAAACCCATAGCAGTTATTTTTGCATTTTATTACTGTTTTATTTGTAGGCATAGAATGTTTTGTGTTCTTTTAGTAAGAATCGCAAAAAATATATCAGTTTTTTTGGGGCTGCCAATGAATATATCCACAATAAAAGAGCTATAATTCTCATCGCATTTATGAAATTGTTGTCAGGAGTGATCTTTGGATAATTTGATAATGTTTTCTTGAGATATGGGGGGAACAACTAGATTTCAGTTTTGAAATACACCAGGGATGGTCACTGGAACCTTCAGTGCAGTTTCACCACATTTAACATTATTGCTCATTACCTCTAAAATCAGATGATGTAGGTTAAAGTTACAATAAAGTTCATTTTAATTTAAGACTAAAAACGTAAAAATTAAACCAAATAATACATTTAATTGTTAATACATTAATTTTATTAATAAAATAACTATGTGTATATATATATTCGCTAAAAATACATCTCCAAAATATACAATATCTGAAAGACATTCTGCTGATATGAACCAAATTTTCTGAAAACATTTCAATCAAGGAGCCAAGGCATCAGTAAACTATTATAAAAGTTTATTAATACACATTTGAGTTGATAAAAAAAATAAAAAATCAAATTGCCTCTAAATGTTCATGTACAAAATTATTCAAAAGTCCTACTTGTGATTTTTCATGCATAGTTGAATAATTATGACATACAACAAAACAAAATCATATAATTCAAAAAGTCTTCTAGAAATTTGTGAAATTAAATTTATTCAACATTCAACAGACTGACATTTTATACATGCAATTCATGAATTTTCAACCTTTAAAAAATTTCTAATGATTGTTTCATTTTTTCCCAATAATTATTTGCCTCAGCTATGATGGTGTTCAAGTTCTTCACCAAAAACTTTAAGTTTATGGTAAAGTCATATGAATCATGCAAAGCCAACCTCACTTCTAACATGTGGCTAGTGGAGGCTTTTTGCATCCATGGCTAGAAATCATTGATTCTCCACGTCTCTTCCTCACCAAGAGCAATTAGTTCCAGATCGTTTTCTGATTGCCCGCCGTTTGATTTATCGAAGGGTCATCCCCGTGTTGGCTAACTGTCTTCCAGCACCCCTCCCCGCCAATAGACCCTGATTGGGCCTGGTGCTAACTACCCACTACCTAACCAATCCCAATCACCATGGAAACAGCAGGTGCACGAGGAAAGCTGCTCGTAACCTGGCTGTTTTGCACAAACATATCCTGATAGCTTTTTGTTATTGTTCATTTTCCCATCCTAATCTTATAACAAAGTGCTTTTAAAAAAGAAAATCAGGAATTATATGAATTATTACACATGTCAGTGTCTTCACATGCCCTGTAAATTGGGATTCAAGGTGAATAAACTGAAGGAATTAAATATTCATATCCTGATTAGCTATTCCCCTCATTCAGAATGAGGACATGCATTAAATATGCAACAAATGTCTTGGAAATAGATTTGAATCAAAATGAAAGATTGCTTCAAACTTGCAAGTGTGGCTTCTTTCAAATTCACATTTGATTGCTGATGCATAAGGTAATAATAAAAGTTCTCCTTTTTTTCCTCACAGTCTCTCGTATGCTTTTTCTGTCTGTGCTATTAAACTCAATTATTAGGTCACATAAAATGGAAATTTTATCCATTTGGGCTTACTAAAAACTCCTTGGTCAACCTACTGAGCTTGATGTGATCAAATTGTTCTCACAGATGTGGAACAATAAACTACGACATAGCAGATGTGTTCAACCTCTTCTCATTTCCTTCTGCGGTGCGTGTCTAAAGCTCGAACGCAACCGAAAGAGTTGCTCTAACCAACCATTAAAACAGCAGTTCAATTTGAATTCAATCTGTCCCATTCAGTCCATTTGCATTGCACCATTTTTCCTTCACTTCCCGCCGCTGAAAGGGAAATATTGTGCAAATGACCCAGTTTGATCCAGGTTGTTTGATGAGCGTGTGGGCATTGAAAGTGTGTTCGGCTTAATCTGAAACCATTTCCTGCAAATGTTGCAGCGATATTCAAGAGCATAAGATCACAGCAGCACCTATGAGCGGAACAATATCCTTCTTTTTTGTCATTTATTCACATGTTTTATGCTAAAACTACTACCAGCACTGTTGTTTCCCCAGCAGCTTCATTTGTACAGATCTCATAGAGGGCCATCTGACACACCACAGAAAATACACTTTCCATCCTCTCATTGCATCCTGCTGTGTTGAATTTGCCTCTGTGGGTGGTTTTAGCCTTTGATTCTAGGTACAGGAGAAATGCCACTGCAGCTAAACACTGATGTACTTTAACAGGGGAAAATCAGAGAGCATGAAAAAATGCTATAAACAATGCCCAGAGATCGGTTGGTACTTAATACTTACTTCTGAGTAAAACCTTGCTTTTTATGATGAGCAAAAAAACATAGAAACAGTCCAAAAATGGCTGCCAAGACAACTTGACCTCATGAAAAAACAACTATTTCCAGAGGTGGCAATTTTGTAAGGAGACATGCATTTTTTTTTTTAAAGTAAAAAAGTAAGCTTAAAGGTCCACCCCTAAACCTAACCATCAGGGGGGCATAAACAGATCTTGTGAAAACATACATATGAGATTCAAATGAATACGAATTAGCCACTGATTCGCCAAAATGTAAAATAGTTACTAATAGTGACAGCATGTTGGAACTGCTTACTTTTAGTTTCATAAATTTTTTTTTTTTGGACCAAACAAAAATCTATTACATTTTCAAAATTGTTAATATTTTGTCAGATTTACTTGTTTTAGTTGATGATAAACTTGACTGAAAAACCAAACATTTATACATGTACAAACTAGGGCTGCCCCTAATATTCGACTAACCGACGAAAAGAGGCTTGGTCGACCAAAGTTCTATCAGTCGCTTAGTCGCAAAAAAAAAAAAAAAATCCCAAAAGCGAAGTCACGCAGTCTGTGATGGACAAATCATTAATGGCTGTTCTTTGTGGCAATACAGTATATCGGGCAGGACACCTAAACGCTCGCGTATCATTCATCAACCTCAAATATGGCTTGTCATCTGAAATATGTTAGTAGCAGCAACTTTACATGGCCACTCAATCTAATGTTACCATACAAAAAAATGTGCGCTATTCAAGTGTCTGTGCGGAGTGTGTAAGCTGAGTAGTAGCCTATCGCTCACTGCAGGACAGGTAGAGGCGCCGATGCGCTCACTTGCTCTTAAAATACTCCTTAATTTTTGGTCATTCAGATAAGACATCTTTCAAATCTGTAAAAGATCTACATTTATTTGTGTTCACTCACAATAACAAAAAAACATTGCGATTTTGTAAAATAATGAAAGCAGGATGCGCTTTCTGCAATCTTGGTCTCTGTGTACTGGAGCATGAAAACTGAGTGTATACTTGCCTTACAGACATGAAAAAATATATCTATGAGTCAATGGTTCAAATGAACCAATTCGAATGGAAAACAAACATTCGCAGATGATGTAATCCGTATGAAACATGCATACAAGCGCATCCACTACTGAGGAGATGACGAGTCAGTGTCGCCGACTTCATCTCTTAAGCCGAAAGCAAAGAACACACTAGTGTATCAATACATTATTAAGATAATGCAGCCTCCTTACAGTTTTTCCCTGACACATTCATAATCATTACTTCTGCAGTGTGCTGTGGCAAGCTTTATGTGTGCGCTTGTGATCTTATTAGTCTGTAGGCAATTAAAAGCTCATTATTATGATTTAAATGGTTTATTAATAAACGTGCGATTAGTCGACTAATGCTTAAAAGGAACGACTACTAGTCGACCAGAACATTTTTTAGTCGAGAGTTTGTTGGCCATTGGGGACTACAGGTGGAAAGATATATCTGATTATAATGTGATGAAAAGCATTGTCTGATTCTTATCAGAGAAGGATTTGGTGCACTTGTACACTGTCCCTATCAAATAAACTACAAATAATATGTATATATGATAAACTAAACCAGTAATATCACATTAAAATACTAGTTTATAATTCAGAGATTTAACTTAACCACAGTGCCTTGTGGTGGGGTAAGTTAAAATGCTGACACAATTTACCCCACAACATTTGGCTCACTTTGCCCCATAGCTGCCATTTTGGAAAAAAATAGCTCCTGTTTCTTACCAGTTCAGGCTAATATTTAGCTAAATGATTTGCATGGTTTTATATGATGCTAAATCACCTATATGTATCATAAATATTTTTAGATCTGGATAAATTTGCTTTGATTTAACAATGATTACATCTGTTATGCTAAAATTTTACTTTGACAAGCCAAAAACAGTTTTTAAAATAAATGGGTGCCTTCCATTCCCCCCATGTGTTTCTCCTTATCACAGTCTGGCAGAAATGATGGGTGGTTCCAAAATGCATGGTCAC
>NW_015505736.1:319070-371670 GCF_001515645.1 Sinocyclocheilus grahami
GTTTTTAAAATAAATGGGTGCCTTCCATTCCCCCCATGTGTTTCTCCTTATCACAGTCTGGCAGAAATGATGGGTGGTTCCAAAATGCATGGTCACGTGACAGTAAAAGTGTACAGTTGCCAAGATACAGGGAGTGGGTAAGCTTACCCCACTCTCCCCTACTTCCATTGAAGATGAGGCAGAAGCAGGCTCAGAGAGTGAGGGAGAGCCCACTCTTATCAAAACATCTACAATAAAGTAGGAAATTATTATGAGTGTGCTGTCTTCTCTTTTAATTGTATATTTGTAACAATTGGATAATATGTATTAACAACCACCCTCCTAGTGCCCCTTTTTTTGGTTTGGGCCACTGCCCCTCAAAATATCTGTGCACGGCCCTGCCTCAGCTCAAGCAGCACGTGAACCGATCATCTTTTTATATCTACTAATTATAGCGCAATAAACATGAATGAACATCAGAAGGTATCTTTCAACTGTGGAAAGATATCAATACACACCATTTTCAAGTTCAAGTCCACTGATGTTAATCTACTCTCCTGTCTGGTTTATTTGTCGGACAAAAGCCACTTTTCCACCGAAATTACCTGGAACAATTTGTCTCAGGAATTTTTTTCCCCCCAGATCTGTTGCTGTCTGCGTTTCCATCGTGGTCTAAAGTACTGTGAAGAATAGGCAAATAATCTGGTGACGTAGGTCTGCGCACGTTTCTCAATACCAAGTACGCAAATTTCGGACTTGCGTCCTTGGTAGTTTGGACTTCCTGAGTTCGACAAGGGAGTGTGAACTCCCGCGGATGGGACGACGCAAGTCCGGTAATTCTGCAAATGGAACAGCAGCGTACTTGATAGCTTCAATCACCTTGGCTACTGCAATTTTTCTCATTGTATTTACAATAAGACGAAATATCTCTCTCTTTTCGTTTTCATTTAAACATATAATTAGCCGCAGAAATGTAGTTCAGGGAACATACATTACAATGAAACAAAATATTATATCAAACAGTATTGCCTCTTTTCATTTTCATTTGAACATATTAATAGATTAATAGAATAATAGCATAAAGACCGGTGAAAATCGGCGAAGCACATTTTCACACAATAACAGTAATATTGAAAAAAAAATGCAAATAAGTCTATCTGGTGGCAGAAAATGACAATTTTAACGTAGCAGTTTGTGCAAGTCATGGAATAAAAGAATAAAAAAAGGTAATTTTGAGTTTATATTTCAAAATTCTGACTTTTTTCTTTCAATTCAGAGATTATATCTCACTCTTCTGATAAGAAAAATCAACCTGTCATTCTCTCTTTTCCCCTGGGCTCAGAATCATGCGTTTATAATCCCACACTTCTGGCTTTTTTCCCCCTCAGAATTTACAAACTCGCAATTGTTGAGTTAAATCAAGTTATAAAGTCCGAACTAGGAGATATTAACTTGCATTTGCAAGAAAAAAGTCAGAATTGTGATATAAAAGAGGTAAATGTTATGTAAACTGTTATAGGTTTAAATAATATTCCATGCTTTAACTGTAGGGCCAATATAATATGTCCCCAGTGTGAATATTATATAGACCTATTGTTTAAATCAAATGTATGCTTTAAAAGTAGGGTAATCACAGCAGGTTTCATCCATAGTCTGTCCATTTAAACGTATGCGTTCAGCTTCAAATGGCATCTTTGACAACAGTATTATATAAAAATGATTTCCATTCCGATTCTGACATCCAAAAGAACAACAATATACAGTATTTTTTCTCTTATTCCATGGATTTGACCTGTTTCCCTCCACTTGTTCCCAGTGTTTATCTGCCACCACAATGCGCGCGCAGCTGCAAGTGACGTAACTGTGAAGATGCAAATAAGTCTATCTGGTGGCAGAAAATGACAATTTTAACGTAGCAGTTTGTGCAAGTCATGGAATAAAAGAATAAAAAAAGGTAATTTTGAGTTTATGTTTCAAAATTCTGACTTTTTTCTTTCAATTCAGAGATTATATCTCACTCTTCTGATAAGAAAAATCAACCTGTCATTCTCTCTTTTCCCCTGGGCTCAGAATCATTAGTTTATAATCCCACACTTCTGGCTTTTTTCCCCCTCAGAATTTACAAACTCGCAATTGTTGAGTTAAATCAAGTTATAAAGTCCGAACTAGGAGATATTAACTTGCATTTGCAAGAAAAAAAGTCAGAATTGTGATATAAAAGAGGTAAATGTTATGTAAACTGTTATAGGTTTAAATAATATTCCATGCTTTAACTGTAGGGCCAATATAATATGTCCCCAGTGTGAATATTATATAGACCTATTGTTTAAATCAAATGTATGCTTTAAAAGTAGGGTAATCACAGCAGGTTTCATCCATAGTCTGTCCATTTAAACGTATGCGTTCAGCTTCAAATGGCATCTTTGACAACAGTATTATATAAAAATTCCGATTCTGACATCCAAAAGAACAACAATATACAGTATTTTTTCTCTTATTCCATGGATTTGACCTGTTTCCCTCCACTTGTTCCCAGTGTTTATCTGCCACCACAATGCGCGCGCAGCTGCAAGTGACGTAACTGTGAAGTCTACTCCAAATTGGTGTATAACCCAACCTCTTGTAATGAAAACACGCCACAGCTCTCAAACACCAGACTCTTCCTAACCAGGAACAGTCAGAAATAGTGGTCCCACGTCGAAAAGAACTTTAAATCCATATTCAAACTGGACCATGATGTGGTGACCTCACCAATAAAGACTCCTTCTAAAATGCCTACAAATACACTTAAACATCAGTCCAAACATAGGCCATATATACATGTAACATCTATGCAAAAAACATCAGCAATGTACACTTTTAAAGACTCTTCCTAACCAGGAACAGTCAGAAATAGTGGTCCCATGTCGAAAAGAACTTTAAATCCATATTCAAACTGGACCCTGATGTGGTGACCTCACCAATAAAGACTCCTTCTAAAATGCCTACAAATACACTTAAACATCAGTCCAAACATAGGCCATATATACATGTAACATCTATGCAAAAAACATCAGCAATGTACACTTTTAAATAGAAAAAACAAAACAAATTTTAGACTGGGCTTGAAATGACACATTTCCCAACCAGGACACAGCACAATCCCTGCGTCCCAATGTGCATACTATCCAACCTATCTACCCTAAATATTATTGAAAATGACTAATACCACATAGAATTTAGATAGTACGCACACTGGGACGCAGGCAATGTGTTCAGCAGGTGAGCCATGCTGGCTACTGCTGCTTGTTATGGCTAGCTCCCTCTACCACATGGCTTTACTTAAGGAAACCTAAAACACCCTAGCACCCCTAGTGGTAAGGAAGAAAACTGCCCACACAATTCTTATCAACAGGCTCATGTCTGTTACACCACAAATATGGCTCGTGAGATCCGCTTTCCTGCAGAGTTTAGCTCCAACTTTGATCAAACTCACCCACTCCTTCTAAAATGCCTACAAATACACTTAAACATCAGTCCAAACATAGGCCATATATACATGTAACATCTATGCAAAAAACATCAGCAATGTACAGTTTTAAATAGAAAAAAAAAACAAATTTTAGACTGGGCTTGAAATGACACATTTCCCAACCAGGACACAGCACAATCCCTGCGTCCCAATGTGCATACTATCCAACCTATCTGCCCTAAATATTATTGAAAATGACTAATACCACATAGAATTTAGATAGTACGCACACTGGGACGCAGGCAATGTGTTCAGCAGGTGAGCCATGCTGGCTACTGCTGCTTGTTATGGCTAGCTCCCTCTACCACATGGCTTTACTTAAGGAAACATAAAACACCCTAGCACCCCTAGTGGTAAGGAAGAAAACTGCCCACACAATTCTTATCAACAGGCTCATGTCTGTTACACCTCAAATATGGCTTGTGAGATCCGCTTTCCTGCAGAGTTTAGCTCCAACTTTGATCAAACTCACCCACCTGTGATTTTTTAATGATCCTGAAGACTAAAACTTAACCACAGTGCCACAGTGCCTTTTTGTTAATTACAAAACACGAGTCAACACTGTGCGAATGTGTTTCAAATACAACGGCTGAGGGAATGAGCGTAAATTTGATATCTTTCTCTCTTCTGACCAACATTTTTTCTGTCTTTTCTTTGGAAAGCCATGGACTTTTTTGCAACAGAAATATTATATTTGCTGTTGTCTCCCATTGACTGGACTGCTATAGAAAATCATTTGAAACTTTTTTGATCCAGATTTTAACTAAAAACTTTTGGTATAATTTTGTTGATGTGATTAACAGAGCGCGTGCAGGTTTGGCTGTCATTAAAATTTGCGGTGCTCCGAGTATTTATGCCCAGGTGTTGGTTTAATTCTTGATGTGATAATGGAGTCCATGAGCTGCTGCAACATAAACACGCACAGTGGGAGTTTCTACCATTTGACATATGTAGCTCCTGATACACACAGTGGCTCTTATAAGGGATTACTGTCAGAGCAGATGACAGCTGTGTGTCTACTTACAGCATGTTACAGAGCATAAGTGAGATAACTCCTCTTTGAACGTGATGCTGGTCTGCTGAGCAGTTCATTGGGCTTCCCGTCCCTGGAGCTTTATGGACTGTAGCATGACAAAAACTTCATCTTGAGATGTACCTACTCCAAGCTGTCAGCGATTGCTTCACATTTTTGTTTATCGTCTTTAAAGAGACTCTCTACTTCTGGACCTGTCATTAGGAAGTCTGGCCACATTCAGTGAATCTCTTTAAAAACTGTCCAGGTTAAGTAATACTGGAATGATATTATAAATGAATTAGGCACACATGAAACCATATTGCTGCATACTCTGAGTTGGGGGTGTGAAATGTCAAGTAAACTGTTATTAGAAATGGTCTCATTGTGAATAATTTTGCACACATTTTGTATACTGTTGATGAAGAATAAAGCTTGCCGGAATATACTCATTTGGCTTGTTTGTAATCGGACAAGTTTGTGAGTTTGAAACTAAACCACATTTCCCATCATGCTCTGGCTGAATGCAAAGGATAAAATATACAGCTATATCATTTACACAACTAATGTGCCTCCATAGAGTTCCTTGAAAAATAAAAGAGAGATTAATAAACATGCAATTTCCCAACACTATATATATATATATATATATATATATATTTTTTTTTTTTTTTTTCAAAAAAAATTTTTTGAACCTTTAAAGAGACTCTCTACTTCTGGACCTGTCATTAGGAAGTCTGGCCACATTCAGTGAATCTCTTTAAAAACTGTCCAGGTTAAGTAATACTGGAATGATATTATAAATGAATTAGGCACACATGAAACCATATTGCTGCATACTCTGAGTTGGGGGTGTGAAATGTCAAGTAAACTGTTATTAGAAATGGTCTCATTGTGAATAATTTTGCACACATTTTGTATACTGTTGATGAAGAATAAAGCTTGCCGGAATATACTCATTTGGCTTGTTTGTAATCGGACAAGTTTGTGAGTTTGAAACTAAACCACATTTCCCATCATGCTCTGGCTGAATGCAAAGGATAAAATATACAACTATATCATTTACACAACTAATGTGCCTCCATAGAGTTCTTTGAAAAATAAAAGAGAGATTAATAAACATGCAATTTCCCAACACTATATATATATATATAATTTTTTTTCAAACAAAATTATTTGAACTCACATGATACTATGATTTACCAGAAGGACTTGGAGGCAGATATATCTCACCACAAACCATTAATTTATTAATTAGTTAACAATTTTGTTTATTATTATTGTTGTTATATTATAAATCTCCTCATTACTGACACAATTATTGTCAATTAAATTAGATTTAATTAGATTAAATTGTAATACTGTAGAAAAGTAAGTGCAATAATATAAGCAGTAATAAAATAATGATTTATATTTACATAATATATAATGGTTTATTATTATTTAAGCATTTTCTAAAATACATCAGGTCAGTGTTTCTTATACTGACGGTAAGTTATGCCTTTAAAATTTAATTTCAGGGTTTTTTTGCTATATAACATATAATTATGTCTGTAAATGGACACTGTAATACAGTAATGTGGCATTTTTTTACACTGTTTTTTTTTGGTATCACAGTACTGTAAATTTGAAGGGAAAAGTTGTTTAATTGTCATGGTGAAAGAAACAATGTTCCTTCAAAGTTTTATTTTTGCAAAATATTATATCATTGTGACATTTCCAAGTCATTGTAAAATAGCTGATATAACAGTGAGCACATCAATTGATGTCTATATTTACATTGCTTAGCAACCAAAAGCAGCCTAGAGTTACGCCAACAAACATTTTGGCAGAAAAATTGTTTATTGCCATTATTAGTACTTTTAATGGCTTATTGAACATTGGTGTCTTTTATCATGCTGCCATTGCTTTCGTTTAATGAAAGCCATAAGGCACTGGAACCCGTATGTTACATAGATTTTTATCGTAATTAAGGGGCTTCTTAACAACCCTAAACTGTGGTAAAATTCATTGTAATGCACGGCCTAAAGTGGCTTATTGCTTATTAAACCCATCTATCAAAGTTCATTTGTGTGGAGTGCATTTCTAATCATGCGTTAGCTGGCATAAATACATCAGCACACATGCAGCACGTTTTTCAAACGGATGACCTCCAGAAGCACTCGGCACACTAAAATCCAATGTACCGGGAGTTCTTAAACTATGAAAGAAACCTTAAATCACACTCTGACCTGGCCCACAGCCCAGCGATCAAAAGCCCACCAGACTGACGCGTGAGGTGAATGACAATGCGAGAAGTAATCCCTAGCAAACGAAACTATTGATGATAAGTGCAAATCCATTTGAAAATGACTGTATCCGCTTCCATTATCACCAGTGCAATTTAGAAAGTGATGGAATCAGATAAAAAGGCCCAGCAGAGCCAGTGCTAAAGCACCGCCGCAGATGCCGAGCTGCTCCTCTATCTCCAGCAGAAAAGAGATTCATGAAGTCGGGCTCTTTTATATTTTTAGCTTATTGACATTTTTATTTACAGTGGAATCCAAAAGTCAAGTCAAAGTGCTACTGCTTTGCATTCTTTTTTAATTTAATACAAATGATTTCATGCAAATCATATCGTTGAATTGAAAATGTTACCTATTTGTTTTGCTACTTTTTTAAATTAATTACAGGAGCCCTTGAGCTGCATAAACTCAACAAGTTTGTCCTCCATCATGATTTGAGAATCGTCCAAAGAGCTTCTTGTGCTTCACTGAAAGGTAATGTTTTTGAGACCCTTTTTTCCCCACACAAAATGAGTATCATAATAATCTTGAGTTTTACTTGCCTTTTGCATATTTAGAAACATATTACTTCATTTCAGTTTTGCACAATTTTTCTTAAGCGAAATTGAAAAAAGGAAAGTTGGAAAGTTCACCCAGAAATGAAAAAGTGCTGAGAATTTACTCACCCTCAAGCCATAAAAGATGTTGATGAGTTTGGTAATTCATCAGAACAGATTTGGAGAAATTTAGCATTACATCACTTGCTCACCAATGGATCCTCTGCAGTGAATGGGTGCCGTCAGAATGAAAGTGCAAACAGCTGATACAAACATCACAATAATCCACAAGTAATGCACACGACTCCAGTACATCACTTAATGTCTTGTGAAGCAAAAAGCAAAAAAAACATCCTCCGGTGAAAAAGTTCATCTGCTGTTGTCCTCTCACTTAAAAAAAAATCCACCAATATATTTGTTTACAGCTGTTTTGGACTGTTTTTTTCTTGTAAATGGTGCTTCACTTATGCATATTTGTCCTGATTCAGATAAGACAACTTTTTCACTGGAGAAATCAATATTATGGATAGAGGACTCATATTTGACCAAAGATGTTAATTGATGGACTGGAGTTGTGTGGATTATTTGTGGATTATTGTGATGTTTTTAGCAGTTGTTTGGACTCTCATTCTGACGGCACCTATTCACTGCAGAGGATCCATTGGTGAGCAAGTGATGCAATTATACATTTCTCCAAATCTGTTCCAATGAAGACAACAAACTCATCTACATCTTGGATGGCCTGAGGGTGAGTAAATATTTTTTTTGATCATTTACTCATTTTATTTATTTAATTTTATCAAATTAAATTTTTGGGTGAACTATTCCTCTAATAGTTTCTTCTAAAAATATGGTTCATGCAAAACATCTTGATCCACAATATGCATAAACCTGGAAAAAAAATAGACATTTATGCATTTAATAAGTACACCTCTTAAGTTCACAATCTCTACATAATTATTACATATAATTTCTTTGTCGTTGTGGATTTCTATATTAAGCCTGTGCTGTTAAACTGTTCGTTCTATGCCATTATTTGTATTTTAGCTAAAATTAAATCATAGGGACACACATAGCAACTGATGACCACACTAGTATGGGATCAGTGGACCACAGCAGTCAGCTGCCTGGTAAAGATCTGAACCAGTTAGAGTATAATCTCTCTGCAGCTACTTCAGAATTGGCCTGTCCATCAACAACCCAAAGATTCCATAGTCCTAAACTTGTGGAAACGTATCTGTAGTGCACTTCCCATGCATGTCAAGTACCTTGAGAGGAACCTATCTGAAAGTGACAGCATTGATGAAAAGGTACAATAAAACCCTAAGCAAACCTCAGTGGCATTCTGGTAAGCCAGGAAAAGTGATTTCCAACAACAACCTTACTTGAGAACGTCTGGGGAAGCTTTAAGGCAATACATGGACCACCAACTGGGTAGCAAAAGACAGGTTAAAATTCAGTGGATTAAAATGACATTGACAAATTGAAATTGACGATTTTTTCCAGCTTATGAACTCAACCAATGACAACCAATCTAGACAACCCTGCTTTAAAAGCCCCCAAGCATTTAAAACTGCAAATGCACTTTTAATAATCAGGTTTTGGATGCTAAGATGGCTACCCGTTACAGTTAAATTTATAGTTATTGTTGGTGCGAAAAGGGTTGCTATTTAAACAGCCTGACTGAATAAATTAGGCTAACAAAAAATTATCAATCTGATTGTAACCCCTATAAAATTTCAGGGTCACAGACATTCAAGGAAAGAGAACAAAAAACGGTTGCAGTAGCAGTAGTAAATTCCTCTAGGGGGCGACTTGTCTTAGTAAGAGATATGAGAGGGAGAAGTAGACTCCATTTGCTAAAAAGAGAACGGAGAGAAGATCTGCTGACTTAGCACGATAACTTTTAGAAAGAAAAGTGAAACAAGTGGGGAAAAAAAAGAAAGAGTTTAGGCCGATTCTGATCAAATTCAAAGGATGATGCACTATTTCATGATTTGTTTCATGGAACTCTGGTTGTTGTTGTTTTTTAGTCCCCTTTTGATGCAAAGTTCCCGAGTCGATAACGGAAATTGAATGGCGAGCCATCCGCGATCTTCAATATTGCACTGCATTCTTCCTGGCGGAATTCAGCACTCCCTGGAGGGCATCGTTTTTTTGGATGCAGATAAGGAAAATATACCACATACCACACACATTTGGATACATGATTGGATCGTCATTTAAAATACCCGGGTAGAGAACATCTATTTTTTTCCAAATTTTTCGGAGACTGGACAGTAATTTTTTTGCTGTGTTTTGGGACTTTTTATTCTCTATGTTTACAGGCCTGATTTGTGGTGACACTACAGTTCATTTTGTTTACGGTATCAATACAATATTTTTTCCATTCTTACAGTCGTTATTGTTGTGTTGCTGTCCATTCCTAGTAAAAAAAATAATAAAAATAAGAGGGAGAATCCTCCCTCCGAACCTAGATTTCGATTACTGTGCCCACAAAATTGCACTTGCTCACCATTAAGGGTGTTTTGAAACAACGGGCTACATGATCAATTATCGCGCTGATTACTACCAAATAAATTAAACATAAAATATTGATCTGAGCTTATTAGCTTGCAGTACTGTAGGCCTAACACAAATTCCCTCATTACATTCCCTCATGTAATTCTGTATTGGAATCCACTTGAATTTCCACTCTGAGCGTGTCTCCGTTGTTTTCTTAGTGTAATCTTATATTTTGACATTTATTTCTCATGTATACATTGTGTAAATTGTTGCCAAATGCTTTGTAAATCCCCTCCTTACCATTCTGACAGAGTAAAGGATTGGATTATTTCTAATGCTTTCTTCTAAAGCTTTAACTACAGGTTATATTTTCAGTTTTATTCTTTTGAATAAAACAATGTGTTCCATATTGCAAATTTGCAGCACATACCGCTGTGTCCAGATGTCCTTGAAATGTTTCGCTGAGCTCAGTTTTGACTGACATCTGTTGGTTCTCCTTCGCAGCACACCACATCACACTCTCTGGGTAAGATGTCTGGAAAAAGCTTAAATTAATTCGTGTCACAGAGGAGTTTTCCTCAGGTTCAAGGGTGTGCAGCTAATTATTGAGCTTACAGAGGATTTCTAATTTACCGGCCGCCTACAGCCTGTTCCACACTACCAATAGAACAAGCAAAAAACAAGAGCGCGAAATCAACAGCATACATCTGTACGTCTCTGGAGGGCTGCGTGTAGCTGTTAATTATCACAGGTCACGCTCAGGGAAACGAGGAATGAAGGTCAGGAAAAAATCATTGCGTTCTCCAAGAAGTACATATTTCCCAAGATACAATTAGCGCAAAATATGTTATATTATTTAATTCAGATACTGCATTTCTGTCATTTTATTGTCACAAAAAGACAAAAACTTCAAAACAATTAATTGACAAATTATTTTACTTTTTAGGATAAAATGCCCTATATTCAAGCATTTAAAATGTGAACTCTGTAATTTTAAAGCAAATACTTTTGCTGCTCAGGGAAACGAGGAATGAAGGTCAGGAAAAAATCATTGCGTTCTCCAAGTACATATTTCCCAAGATACAATTAGCGCAAAATATGTTATATTATTTAATTCAGATACTGCATTTCTGTCATTTTATTGTCACAAAAAGACAAAAACTTCAAAACAATTAATTGACAAATTATTTTACTTTTTAGGATAAAATGCCCTATATTCAAGCATTTAAAATGTGAACTCTGTAATTTTAAAGCAAATACTTTTGCTTATGCTAATTTAATATGCAGTTAATTGTAAATACTGTAAAAAGATTGTAAGTGTAATTTAAGCACTGTGGAACTATCCTTGCTCTGTTTGTGAGGAGCAACTTCACCCAGCAACATTGGCTTAGCCAATGGCATGAGTTAAGGGGCGGAGCTATTGTTTATCTGACCAATGAATAACATTTGGGAATTATGTTTGCTGTTTCCTGTGTTTTCTGTTGCTACCTTTAAAATGTAAATTTACATGATTGTGTATTTCTAAAACACTCTAGGAGTCTTTTCAAATGTAAATTGCTGTAGAAAGTTTGCATGGGCCACTTAGCCACCATGCTAACAAAAAGCATCTTTCTCTGTTGATCGCAATTAAAATGTATCCATGTATTTTTTTTATTTTTTTTTATTCATTTATTTATTCCAAGCAACATAAATCACAGAAATGTCATTATATTCTAGGTAGCAGATGGTTTCCTGGCGGCTTTTTTTTTTTTTTGGAAGGCTATTAAAAATGTGTTATTTTGGATGAAATGTTTTTTTTTTTTTTTTTGGTGCCCTATTCATTATGTGCACTTCCAATACCACACTGCTGAAATTCAGGAGTGCAGTCATCTCTGTTTTGTTTTCATTAAGATACCAGTAGTTGTTCTTGCACCAGACATCATTTCATTCTGGGCGATGATTCCAATACCTCTGGAAACGAAAACTTAATGATGTTATGCTTTTAATGTTGAGCAATACAGTCTAGAGTCAGAAGGTGAACAATACCTGACTTAGTACAGAGCCCTGGGGGACTAATTGCAAAGAATGGTTTAGCACAAGGTCCTTTTATGAACCATGACTCTTTGCTGCACATAGGAAGTCTAGGACTCAGCTGTAAAAGGGTTTAGTCCAGGATATTTGTTTTGCCTGAGTGTGGGGTATGTGTTAAGTGGCAAACTGAAATCAATGAAAATCAATAAGACACACAGTGGCAAATACACTACACAAGTGCAGCATTTTTGCATGTAACATTATAGCTTGTGCTTTATTCATGAACATCAGTGCTGTTTGCATTTTAACAGTTTATTGGTACCTAAAGCAAACTGTAAACAGAAGTTTATTTTACAAATATTTTACTGAAGTTTTAAATTTAATTAACTTTTTTTAATGACTTTAAGATGTAAACTAACCATGCCTACACCACTATTTTGGTCCATTCTCTATGTGGTGTCACTTTGCTTTTCTTTTGAATAGACAGTTGTCTGATTATGATTTGAATATGAATAATTGCAGTAAGACATATTTAATTCTTGCTTTTTAAAGCAATCTATAATGAAAGCAGCAGGGAAATTAAAGGAGATAATGCCTGCAGAAAGATATTTAATTACTTTAGAACAGGAGCTTTAAACAACAAATCTTATCACATTGAAGTAAAACCATTTACATGTACTGCATCAATGTAAGAACAACCTATTTAGTTTCAAAGGCACAACATTTTTTATTTTGTTTTGATTTTCATAAAAAAAAAAAATCCCACACACCACTCAAACCTGCTTAGTAACTAAATAACTTTAAAATACAAAAGGAATCCACAATATCCAACAGGACAAGGCAAACGGGTAATCCAACAGACAAACAATAATCCATGCGAGGTGCAAACATAGTCCAAACAACAAGACGAGAGAGAATTCCAAGACGGGCAGAAGATCAGTAAACAGGCAACAGGGCAACACGACGTGACTAGACTAGACTAGACTTACACTGGCAACTAGAACTGGGAACTGGCTCTGTAGAGTAGCTATCACTAGGTGAGCGATAAGCACTAAACAATACTCTGTGATCTGAGTAGGAACTGAGTGGGTGTTATATAGTGTGTGTGTGATTGACTGCAGGTGAGTCCAATCAGTGCAATGTAACATGGGAAATGTAGTCCATGGTGATGGTGTAACAGTCTGTGTGATGTGAAAGTCAATATAATGAAAGGGTCGACCTCTGGTGGTAATCGGATGGAAGGCCACGGACCGGATTCGTGACAAGTCACTATTGATGTGGATCGTATGATCTTTGAATAATGTCTGTCTTTAAATACAAGATTATACTTGCAATAGTTCCAATTTAGCACTATCAAATATACTTTATTTGGACTTTGGCACTACTTCCGCAAAGTTAAAGTGCATTAAGTACAAAATTAGCTGTTCCAATTTAGCAGACTTTAAGTATACCAGTTTAGTATACTAAAAGTACAATTGCAGGGTATTTTTATTAGCCCTCCTATTATCCTAGTCAATTTGACCCCATTCAATGTTTAACGTCTGTAAATATATGTTTGACATTATTTTTTATTTTTTTTGCTTCAAATTGAATGACTTTTCCTAATTTAATGGGGACAACTCAGTAAACATAACATTTTCCAGGGGAGGAGAAAACACATAAAAGCTTACACAGAAGCCTTTTAAACCATTTCTCTTTGTGCTCTGTGCACAGGAGAATGTGTCTGAGACAGACGATAATGTTGAGGAGGACCCTGATTATGAGGCATCCTCCTCCGATGAGAATAAGATTCCTAGTGCTGATCCTCCTGTTGTCTCTCAACCACCAGCAGACACATTACCTTCCAAAAATGGAAAGTTATTATGGTCCCGCTCACCTCTTGAATGACAGGGTAAGCTTAGTGCTGCTAATATCATCAAAATGGTTCCAGGGTCCACCAGATACAGTATGCTGTCAGCCATGTCCAAGATATAAAATCAGCATTTGAGCTTTTCATTACACCATCAATCAAAAAGAAAATGACAAACTTAGAGGGGAGGAGGGTGTATGGCGGACTTTGATGTGACTGATTTGCAAGCCTACATTGGGTTGCTCATTTTGGCAGGAGTGTACAAGTCGAAAGGAGAAGCAACAGCAAGCCTTTGAAATGCTGACACTGGAAGGTCAATATTTCCAGCCACCATGTCTCTAAAGACATTCCATGTTTTCTCCCGTGCCATACTCTGATGACAAAGAAACATGACAGGGCCGACGACAGCGTCACTAACTCACAGCAATACGGGATGTATGGGACAAGTGGGTACAGCGATTACCCTTTCTTTACAATCTAGGCCCCCACATTACTATGGATGAATGTCTGGTTCCATTTCATGACAGCTGTCCCTTCAAACAATACATGCCAAGCAAACCAGCCAAATATGGCATAAAAATATGGGCCGCATGTGATGCACAGTTCAGCTATGCCTGGAATATGCAGGTGTACACGGGTAAATCCCTGGACAAGCACCTGAAAAAAAACAGCAACAAAAATACACAGGCCATGAGGGACTGCATGGCAATAACATTACATGTGATATTGTTTTTCACATCATACACCCTGCAAAGTAGTGCAGACAAAAGGCTGTAGGGGAAAAATGCTGTTCATTTTCTATGTCAATGCTGTTTGTATTCTGTCAAACTCATATATTTGCATAAAAAAACACTTACAGTTGCATAAAACAATTCCTGACACAATGCTCACATTTACTTTTCATAAGTGAATTTGTGTTCATATCCTTGATAAAAGAAATAGTTATTCTTTCCAAATGTTATAAATTGTATATAACAATTAAAAGACCATATATATATACTTTTCCAATTTTAGGTCAATCAGTGAGATTTTATTTTAGTTGAAGGCCTATTTAAGTACTCAACAAACACATACATGACCTGACACAAACCTATTAATAAAAAAATCATATTATGGAGGTTTAAATTGCTGGGGTCAAATTGACCACAATGGGGAAAAGGTGTTGCCAGATTTAAGGGTAACAGGAGGGTTAAGTACATAAATGTATTTGTAATATACTTAGCATGAAATAAACGTATTTCAAATACATTTTAGCATATTTATTTTTTACTAGGGTAATACTGTTTGTTTCTAGAAATTTTGTTAAAAACCTGTTTGCTCTTTATTTGTTTTTGACTGCCTAATTGGAGGTGTGCTCTTCAATATTATTTTCATATAAGGGCTTTGATTCTGATATAAATAATTGCAGATCTAAAATGATCAGTTTAACTGCACATGTCCATGGTACATAGAGTTTTCGAGTTAAAAAATATCAAAATATTGATCCCAAAGGATATATGCCATGACAACAATATATGAATTAATGAACAAAGGTGTCTCATTCAATGCATTATTAACAGCCTGCAGTCAAACACTGGGGAGATGACTTACCGACAGCAGTATGTGCCATTTCAACAATTCATTTTATGGAAAATGCCTCAGAAAATCTTCTTTATTCTTCTCCTAAGTTTAGATACATCATAAAATCAGTTAATGAGTGCAATTTCTCTCCTGTTTTGACACATTTCCTACTAAACATGAAGGTGTAGGACATTTAGAAGGGTTTTACCAGAAGAATTACCAATATGCTGTAGTTACGTCACAGCCATGAACGATGGTTTGCCAGTGGTATTGGAGAAATGACTTATTCTATGTGACTGGACAAAAATCTGAGTCAGTGTTTTTTATTCGAGAGAGACTAAATGTGTATGTATGCTAAAAATTACTTTCATTAATGTTTTGACTGCACTAGATAATTATTTCAAAGTAAATAGACATGAACTTATAGCACCTTTAATTTGACAGGGTCTACAGAGAATTTGGGGAGGAATGCAGTAAACCTATTTTCCTCTAGAGGGTGATTGTTTTTTTGTTTTTTTGTACAGTAGCCCTGATGCATTTCATTGGCGGCCAATTCTTGTTGAGAGAAAAGTGCAAATACACCTGTTGATTACGGATGAAAAAAAAGGATTATTAATTCAATTTCAACAGAGTTTGATGGAAGAAACTATTTCTTGAAGGATTTTATTTTAAAAAGTCATGTTTTTTTAATGTTATCTCTACTTGTGATTAATTCTGTGTCTGAAATGTTAACTGTTTCAGCTAACATGCTAACATCTGATGTGAAAGATTAAACTAAATACATTAGTCTTTTTTGCTAAAAAAACAATTATAGTTAAAGCTGCAGTCCGTAACTTTTTTTTGGTTAAAAAATGATCCGAAATCAATATTTGAGCAAGTACATAACCAGCCAGTGTTCAAAACTATCGCCTTACTTTAGCCCGATTCACAACGGTTAACTTATAATAATGTTTTCTAATTTGAGTGACACGGTAGGTTTTCGCGGGAAATTTGAGCATGCTGCTGCGTCATTACGTCACGTCTGTAAACATAAAGAAGTTGTCCCGGCTACTAGGCTATCGCATGTGAGGATCCTGCAGGTGGCAGATCGTTTATAGCCTTTTCTCACAGCAGCCAGAATAATTAAATGTATCATTTTGATGGCGGATTGTAATCCAGAAAGGATTGTGTTTATGAAACATATGTGAATGAAATTAAATTATATTCCAGTTATAAATGTGCTTCTGATTACAGATAGCCTGGAATTACAAAGATTTGTATTTGAAAGAAAACCAGTTCGAAGGGAGCATAATTTGCTTTTTGGGTTAAAATAATTTCTTAATATGAAATTCGAAGAGTATGACAATTAGATTAGACTGTGCAGAAATCTGTGATTACGAAGTACAGTAAATATCCACACCAGTGCGGTGACTGACTGCCACACATACTCTTCAGAACATTAGATTAATCTGCGCTAGAGCCGTGCCGACTCACAACCCACGCAAGGAAGATAATTCCACACTCAGCTGCAATTCCAGGTTTTCAAACAGAGATGGCGACAAAGAGGCAAAACTTACGGACTGCAGCTTTAAAGTTAAAATTGAAAAGAAAATAAAAAAATTATATTTAAGCAATTTACACCATTTTGGGTAAATTCAGGTTTATTGGGACACTTTTTGCCATTTAGAGGACTGGGAAAAATAGTCACAATTAACCTGACTTTACCCCCTTTGCTAGTGGAGTGTATTGATACTGTATTAATCAATTTGGAAAAATGTGTTGATCAAATGTATGGGTGATCTTTTTTTATTATAGTATTGTGCTTTAGTCTACATAAGTGATATTTTTATGTAGTTTAGATTTGTCTGAATTGCTAATTGTGTAGGTGTGTTCTCCTGCATTTTACTGCAAAGAGTTACTATACTATTGTCAATACCGGAGAAATCTGAAATCTCATATCAGGCTTCTTTGTTTCAATAAGATTTTTTGAAGGTAAGTGATTGAAAATGGGTACTTTGCATTTTATGAGTATAACTTATTTCAGTGGAACAGTGTTGGAGCTTGGACCAGGTGATTTCCGTACCAATTCAGTTCACTTGGTGGCCATCTTGACAGCTATTTCCAGTCACTTAAGTACAGTTCTTCCTCACGTTAAAATGACTGACGTCACCCAATGGATTACAGCAACACCTCTTTATAGATACAGGTAAGATTTTCAAACCCATTTTTACGATTTCATTTAGTTTGTTTTCTTTCCTTTTGAAAGAAGAAGCACTCTTTGGACTATTATTTTTAAGTTTCTTGTCCATATACAGAGGGATAATAAGAAAATGTTTTGATTGTTGTTGGTTACTGTAGTGCTAAGGGATTTTCAGTGAGGTCCACTTCAAATTGTCATTCAGGCAGCGAAGACCTTGTTTTCTCATTATAGAGCAATCGAAAGGTAAATCATTCTGGGTGTCCCACATTTACCAAAGGAAATTATTCTAAACTAATCATATTGACGTAACGTAGCTGAGCTTCCCAGCTTTCCAGTTGACAAGCTGTGTCCTGCAGCCTCTGCATTTTGAATGTTTCCGTGCTGCTGACTCAACAGATGGCAGCATTCAAGCATCCATACGTCTGCCTGAAGTGAGTGCATTCAAAATGAACAAACACTCAGCTGAGAAATGCTACAATGAACTCTGACAGAAATTCAAAAGCGGAGATGTGAAGCCGTAAAATGATGAAACATGTCCTCGGCTCTATTCTTGCCATCATAAAAGGCGTGAAATTAAATATTTTTCAACTTATCTTAAGACTGAATGGAGACACGACTTGTGACTACTGGAGAGAAATGGAAATTAAATTTAGCTTACAACATACCCCCAGAATGAGAGAATTAAATAGCTTTCCTTTGAAGACATCAATGACAAAACTGAGAGGCAAGTTCACGCAACGTTTGCGTCACTTGCACACCTATTTCAGCTCAAAACTTTGCGCTTTATACACCAACCACTGCTGTAGTGCTTAGCCATTTAAATTAAAGCCCTCTTATTCTTTTGAGTGCAAATACTCATTTTTTAAATTTATGTAAATTAGCCATATAATTTATTGCGTTTTATTTGAAATTCAAAGAAAGTCGGCGATAAACAAACTTTATTTAAAAGAGTATTTGTGTACATTTTCTAGTGTTGACAGAGCAAATATTTATCAAATAATAATGGGGTTCTGCAGCATGCCAATCGCATTCAGCACTGATATTTGGGGGGGGGTTGTCGTTACCTGATTTGCATAATTCCTTTAGTGAGCCAGTTGCTAAAATGACACAGAGAGCATTTGCAAATAAACAACGATATCACTAAATATTTCAAAAGTGGTAGATGAATATATCTTGTGCAGAGCGAATATGATAGCTAATATTAAATACATTGTGTTGGTTTCTGCTTATGTGGCTGTAATACCTTGACAAAGTATGTTTTTCATAGCATAAGAATGCATGCGGACCATAATCTCCTGATTAGTGTATAAATATGCAATGTTGCCCAAGGCAGAATTCTTGTGGTACATGAAAGCATATCTGCCTGCCAACAGGGGTTGATTGTTGAATGAATAATTTGATTATTCAGCATAATCAATGCATTATTGCCATTCGTGGCAGTAAGGGTGACTGGTCCATCAGTTATAACTTGAGGCAGCTGAATGCATTACCGTAGGACAAATGACATATAATTTCAAACAGTTCAGTGATGAAAAACCAACTGTTTACTACAGTCAATTTTGGCACCATTCCATTTCATGTTTTGTTTGTTTTTTCATTAGCATTCGATTTCATTAATAGGCCATTTCCTGTAATACACTCTCATATAGGCTACATGCTAAAAGAACAACATGTATAAATTACAAATTCTGGTTTGTGATTGTAGCTTCGTGTAGCTCTGTTTTTCTGTAAAATCTCTATTACTCTCTGTTGTTTCACGAGTTCGCCTGCCTATTCAGTCCTGCCAGGTAATGGTAAAACGAACTTGGCTTTCTGTCCGTGAAGGAGGCTCGAAACCCAAGGCTCGGCTTGAGCTCCGAGTAAGAAACCCCCCCTATGATGATACGGTGTGGATGAAAGAGAAGGGATTTAAAGGAGGAGAAGGGGTGGTGGAGGGATGCTGGAAGAATATTCGCTTTGATGGAACCAATGACTGCTGCTTATATACGGTCGAAACGATGATTGGCAGGACTGATTGATTAGGCTCCTCCCGAACCTGCGTTGTGAACTTCATTTAAAGTGATAAAATATAACTTAATTCCCACCATATTTCTGATATTATCTATCAACCTAATCTGATTAATTAGATCGTTCGCTTTTATTCTAAAACCGCGAGTGCAGCGCATCTGCAGCGTTAGCTTGTCATTAGCGTTTCCATTCATGCCTATTGCTTTTTTTTCTTTCTTTTTTTCCTCTCGCTCTGTTTTTTTTTTTTTCACAAGTTCATCAAACAACTGTGGTAAGTAAGAATCATTCATCAATCACGGTGAGTAATGGCTTTTTCCCCTGCTATTGTTCTTGGCACCGCTTGCCACATGTATAGTTTATCTCTCTCTGTCGGCAACGAGGGATTCTCATGTGATAAATGCAGGGAAATAGTTAGGCTGACAGAGAAGATTTCAGAATTAGAGACACGCATCCAAACTTTAATTGAGGACAGTAAGAATGTGAGGGCTCTAGATACGGCTTTGGATGCGACTAGCTCAGGGAGTCCTGTACATTGTTCGGTTCCGTTAACAGAGCATCCGCAGCAGGGCAACTGGGTGACTGTGAGGCGGCATAGTTGCGGGTCAAAACACCGCTCTTCCATTCCGATCAAAACATCAAACAGGTTCTCCCCACTCAGTGACGCACCGGCTGAGAAACCTGATCAAAGTGCTCTAGTTACTGACGATTCTATTGTATGGAATGTGAAAATAGAGACACCAGCCACCATAGTCCAATGTTTACCGCGAGCCAGAACGCCTGACATCTTGGCAAATTTAAAAGTGCTGGCTAATGCTAAACATAAATACAGTAAGATTGTTATTCATGTCGGCACTAATGATGGTCGACTTCGGCAGTCGGAGATCACTAAAAATAACAATAAATAGGTGTGTGAACTTGCAAGTACGATGTCAGACACTGTAAAATGCTCTGGTCCCCTCCCTGCTTACCGTGGTGACGAGATACATAGCAGACTGTCGTCACTCAATGGCTGGATGTCTAAGTGGTGCCCACAGAATAACATAGGTTTCATAGATAGTTGGAAGAGTTTTTGGGGCAGACCTGACCTGTTGAAAAGAGATGGTCTTCATCCCTCCTGGGGTGGTGCCGCTCTTCTCTCCAGAAATATGGCACATAGTCTTAGAGTTTGTACTTGACTAACTGGGGCCCAGGTCAGGAAGCAGACAGACTGGCTAAACCGACCGTCTGCTAGCCGCCTCACGTCACAGAAATCAGTTAATTCTCAGCACATAGAGACTCTTTCACCTAGATATCACACTATAGAGATTGTGTCTGTTCCCCGAAATAGAAAATACAAAAAACGTCCAAACCAAATTAAGAGTAACAATTTAATTGATGTTCAACAAATAAAAAACAGATGCAATATGGATAAACAAATGATAAAGCTTGGCTTATTGAATATCAGGTCCCTTTCTACGAAAGCCCTTTTTGCAAATGATATGATCACTGATCATAAACTAGATATGCTCTGTTTGACAGAAACCTGGCTAAAACCTGATGATTATGTTATTTTAAATGAGTCTACCCCCCAAGATTGCTGTTATAAACATGAGCCGCGACCAAAAGGTAAAGGGGGAGGTGTTGCTTCAATTTATAACAATGTTTTCAGTATTTCTCAGAAGTCGGGCTTCAAGTATGACTCGTTTGAAGTAATGGTGCTTCATATAACATTGTCCAGAGAAACAAGTGTTAATGATAAATCCCCTGTGATGTTTGTACTGGCTAACTTACTTATCTGACCGCCATCAATTCAAAGCAGTGAATGAAGAGGTATCATATCGATCACAAGTGCAGTATGGAGTACCTCAAGGCTCAGTACTAGGGCCATTACTCTTCACGCTTTACATGTTACCCTTGGGAGATATCATCAGGAAACATGGTGTTAGCTTTCACTGTTATGCTGATGATACTCAGCTCTATATTTCTTCGCAGCCCGGTGAAACATACCAATTTGAAAAACTAGCGGAATGCATAGTCGATATAAAAAACTGGATGATGAGTAATTTCTTACTGCTAAATTCTGAAAAAACAGAGGTGTTAATTATAGGACCTAAAACCTCTGCATATAATAACAGAACACTATGCTAGAACACTCTCTAAGGCTTGATGGCTGCTCTGTCAATTCTTCGTCATCAGTTAGGAATGCAGGTGTGCTATTTGAAAGCAATCTTTTATTAGAAAACCACGTTTCTAGCATTTGTAAAACTGCATTTTTCCATCTCAAAAATATATCTAAATTACAACCTATTCTCTCAATGTCAAATGCAGAAATGTTAATCTTCCTAATTAATGCTGTTCAGTTGCTTTGACACAATCTGTATTGTTAAAAGTGCTATATAAATAAAGGTGACTTGACAAATACTGTAAGACCACAAAGTTTTCGGTCTTATGAATTTTGAACATCTGCATGTCCAAATGAATTGCCCCCTCCTGTTAAATCATTAAAGAATTGTAATTAACCACATTATTTTAGAAAGCTGAGTTAAATTTCACTAGCCACACCCAGGCCTGATTACTGCCAGACCTGTTGAATCAAGAAATCACTTAAATAGAACCTGTCTGACAAAGTGAAGCATGCTTAAATAGCAACACATTATGCTGCGATCTAAAGAAATTCAAGAACAGATGAGAATCAAAATAGTTGACATGTATCAGTGTGGAAAGGATTATAAAAGCCATTTCTAAGGCTTTGGGACTCCAGCGAACCATGGTCAGAGCCATTATCCACAAATTGAGAAAACTTGGAACAATGGTGAACCTTCCCAGGAGTTGCCGGCCAACCAAAATTACTCCAAGAGCACAACGACGACTCATCCAAGAGGTCATAAAAGAACCCAGAACAACAACTAAAGAACTGCAGGCCTCACTGGCCTCAATTAAGGTCAGTGTTCATGATTCAACAATAGGAAAGAGACTGGGCAAAAAACGCATCCATGGGAGAGTTCCAAGGCAAAGGCCACTGCTGACCAAAAAGAACACAAAGGCTCGTTTCTCATTTGCCAAAAAATATCTTGATTATCCCCAAGACTTTTGGGAAAATATTCTGAATAATAATTAAAAACGGCATTTTGTATTTACTTGCATTATCTTTGTGTAATATTAAAATTTGTTTGATGATCTGAATCTTTTAAGTGACAAATATACAAAAAATAAAAAAACAGGAAGGGGGCCAACACTTTTTCACACACCTGTATATATGTATATATATATAAAATAGGTGAGGAATCTTCAGTTTCTTTGTGAGATCAGCAAGGGCAAGGCAACACTATCCACATGTGCATGACTTCCTATTAGGTTTGTAAAATGTTAAAAAGCACAGAGGTCGATTTGAAAAGCAATACAGCAAGTTTTTAGCTTTCCGACGGCTCTTGAAATATGGATTTCTGGGTAGAATTCTGTGAAAGACATCTGAGATGTCTGTTTTTGCACCTAAAAAAATCAATTAGCCTGCTTTGAAATATGAAACAGCATAACAAAAGGCACTAAAGTCACCTTGTAATGATATCTAAACCTTTGACTGTCCAGTTATGTTCGCGTAATTAAGCATCTGTGTATGTGTTGTGCTGGGTGATGAGGTGACTGCAGCTGGGAAATGTGTGTGTAAACAGCTGTGAGACAGTCTGTTGAAATACTTGTCAATAAGTGTGTTTTGAGCGTGTGTTTGTATTTGAGAGTTCACGAATGACTGTGTGCGTGTCCATATGTCCTAACCTTCTAGAAATTATCATAACCTGTGACGGCGAGGGTGCTTGGGGCTGAGCTCACCTGTGACTCATTAGCAATAGACTTTCAGGGTTACACAAAACATGCATAACATACCGTCAGTGAACTCAAAATACCCCATTGCGGGGTTTGATTCTCCCCCGAGGTTGCACATCAAAGAGAATATATGAATATCCACTTGCTTATTTTCACAATGCTTATCTAAAACATTCTCAAGAACTGACCTAATTGAGATCCGACCCTGGCCCTTCTTGTTTGCTGCATTTTTGTGTCTTAGGGAGGTTGAGAAATCAAGCTTGGGGAGATTGAGAAAACAGCGGCCTTTATGGAGATCTGTAAGAAAGGTGAATCTGTCAAAGTGGAGTGGCTGTCCGCTACAAATTGGAGTGTAGCTTATATTGTGTAATGTTTAGGGTACTCATGGGTTTGTTGTTAGTAACTATTTATTTATGTACTTATTGCTTATTTTATCATTATGTATTTATTATTTATATTTTGATGATTTGCTTATTTGTTTATTTGCTTAGATTTATGTATTTTTTAGTGATGTCAAGCGATTAATCACGATTAATCGCATCCAAAATAAAAGTTTTTATTTACATAATATGTGTGTGTACTGTGTATATTATATATATATATATATATATATATATATACATAAGCAAAACATTATGTGTATATATATATATATATACATAATGTTTTGCTTATGTATTGTTTTATTTATTTGCCTTTTGTATTAATTTGTTTATTTTTATTTAGTTCTAATAATAATAATATAGGTAATTTCTGTCATTTAAGTAGGTCCAACTATTGGTACAAACAAAAATAGTTATTACATTTAAGGTAGTTTTGATTAAATATAATAATATTATTTAATCAACAAAAATGTTTTAAATACTAGTTTGCAAATTATTTAGTTATTAGATTAATTTTGTTCTAGGGTGTTGAGGGAGCTACTATGTGGATGCAAAAGGTGCTCAGGGTTGCTTTGGGTTGATAAAATGCTCTAGTTGTCTTCTAGGGCCTAAAAGAGCTCACCACGAGGTCTCTGTAATATTTTGGTCTGTAGATATGGCTCAGGTTCCTCCATCAGTGTAAATGTTTGGAACATTGTTGTCATTTTAATGTACATCATGCAAATTATGCAATGTACAAATCATACAATTTTAGGTATAACCCATGTATTAAGGATTGTGTTTGTTTAAATCTCTAACTCTGAGTATGAGCAACAGTAATAGTGATGTTATTGAAAATGGTGCAGAAAAGTAATCATAACCCAAGTAATCATACCCATTTGGATCATGAATAAGGGGTGAACTGCAATTTTCTGCTTTAGTGATGAAAATTCAGATTGATAAGGTTGTTTTCCATACAATTTTGAGAGTGCTTAAAAACATTTTTAATGTTTCTCAGTAGTAATTTATTAAGTGTTGCAACATCATATATGACCACAATTATGCTACAGATATTAACATTTCTTTCTAGACATTTGCTCTCAAGCAAACCTCTGTTTTAGGGCCTTTCGAGCTGCTCTTTCTGAATTATGCAGGCAGGTTTGACTATGCTGTCCCAGGAGGTCAACAAGAGTAATACATAGAAGAAAGACATAAATAAAACACAAATATCATGTTCTGATATAAAAGCAGGAAAACAACGAAAGAGAAAAAGTGTTTGTATTTCAGCACTGGGATCAAATGCCTCCAGCGATGACACACACACACACACACACACACACGGGCCAATTTATAACCTTTAGCCCTTCCCAGCACCATTGTTGCCCCGACACACATGCAATCACTTCAAAAGTTTCTACTGTTCACAAATTCATCAAACTGAGCTTGTCTGTTTTACCATTCTCCATATGCAACCTGCAGTTCTGCAGTGACCATTAGATCAAATCTAATATCACAGTGGGAAAGTGGGTGTGAATATGTAGGGGGATAATCCAATTATGGAAATGCTAAGGCACAATTTGGCTCCGTAAGTAGAAAAGGGAAAACAATTCAGAACTAGGCAGTGTGGGCACTGGGCTTCTGTAATTTCATTTCTAAATGAATGACTGTGCTTGGTCTTTCCACATGGCTCATCAGCCTCTGCACCTCAGATGGGTTTTGGAAGCATATGCCCCATAAGTGGAGAGATGAGCCAGTCAGAGAGCGGAAGGGAGGGGAGGGATGGTGGCATTGGTTCTTGTGTGAATTTAATGGGGCCCAGAAACGGGGCATAATTACCCTCCCCAATGAGGCGACTGATATTTTGCCTTGGAATATTAAAGCAGCCATTGCCAGGCACTGATGGTGCAACAATTAGTAGCAATTTGTCGATTCTGCAGAAGTAAACAAGAGTAAACTGATATTGTTATGCTAGATTTGCAAATGATACTGCTGCTTATTTCTATAGTTTTAAGTTTAGTGTAATTTTGCAGTTGACCTGCAGGTGACCTCATGTTCGTCTAAGTCAGTGGTTCTCAAACCTGTCCTGGAGTACCCCCAGCCCTGCACATTTTGTGTCTCCTTCATCTATCACACCTGATTCAACTCATCAGCTCATTAGTGGAGACTGCAAGACCTGAAGTGGGTGTGTCAGATATAGGGAGACATACAAAATATGCAGTGCTGGAGGTACTTCATGGAGAGGTTTGAGAACCACTGGTCTAAGTTTTAAGCTCGTCTGATCATTTCTACCAACTGCTTAGTCGATAAATTGGTCTATCACTAATCATGATTTAGCCATCTGTGTGATAATAGACGAGATAATATAGAGCAACCTATAGTGCTCATCTACAATGGCACTCGCGTATCAGATTTGGATCTATCTATCATAAAACCACAGCCAGCGAGTGACCTTTCTTTGGCAACACCTTAGTGTGAAGTCATCTGTGAGAAGGGTGCAAATTTATGAGCAGACTCAAGGCTGAAGCCGGCCACAACTGACTGTGAAGCCTTCACCTTTGGAATGCTACTGCTGCAGGCTTGAAGATGTAGGGCAGTGGCGGCGTCTTTTTTATTTCTTTCCTGGTCAGCTTTCACCTTCAGGAGCTGATCTATCACATGCATGCAGGCGGCAGTAATGCTTGTCATTACTCTGTATGTAGTGTTATTGGACTTTCGGCTTCCTGGGAAGGATGATCCCTGGGGCCTTCAAGAAAGGAATACATGCATTTTAAAACCCAGCTTGATAAGAAGGCACATCAAAGAGGTAAGCGAAGTCCCTCTCAAACATTTCAGGTATACTTCACCCTGTGGTGGACCGAGAATGCAGCAGAGTCCTGTTTTCAGCAAACTTATTCCATTTGTCCACCATTAGGGTGCTGGCGCCATAAGTTCCATGTTTCCCACCTGTCTTTCTGGGCCAGAAAGATATGTTCCTCTCTGTCCCCTTCTGGTCTTAAATGAGGAACAGCAAATTAGTGTTGTGTCAGAGTCCACCGAGTCGAGTCCAAGTTTGTAACGAATCAAGTCTGAATGGGAGATGTCTTATCTTAATTTGATATTGTTACTCATTTTTTATCTTTCTTGTTACATATGACATGGCCTCGATTGTACTCATAAAAATTCCAAAAAGTTTGAAATGTTTGAGTCCATGTCAAGTTAGAGTACAAATTTACCCAAATCCATGGCAAGTCTGAGGTCATTCATAATTGGGGTCACTTGGGGTACTTAATTCTGAGTCCGGCATCAAGTACCCTGACTCTACCGCAAACATTACAGAATTGGGGGCAGGATAATGTCCTCACCAAGTTAAGTTTTCAGACCAACAAGTTTTTGACAAGACTGATGCAAAACTCTGTTCCCAAATCATAGTCTACACCTAAAACTCCTGTTAATTTGATTAGAGCAGAGAGTGGTTCCCCCACTTGCTCTGATACAAAAACCAAGAATATTTTCTTGGAAAAAGGTGTATTAGCAACTCTCGAAAGTTCACATAAGGTGCTTTGTAATAAAAAAATGTTTCACTGATTTGTTAAGCAAGGTGTGTTTAGGAAACAAGTGGGTTGTGGATGTTAACACTGTTGGGACCCAAAGCAAGCGTTTTGGGGGCAATCAGCACTGTACCGCCAATTCACAGTGGAACAACAGGCCCATTTAACGAAATACTGAGACGACTCTAGTGTCTCGTCTTCACTCCATAGGTTTTGCCCTCTCTGTGTTTTTTCCTTATCAATGCACATTTCATCAAGTTGCGTTTGCCCCTGCTAGTCGATTAATCTTTGCCACCTTTCTGAGTCTTCGCCTGCTGCCCACTACTGTCTGGGAATCCCTCTGCGGCAGTGCGCTCTGACAGGAACATAAGTCACAGGCTGCATTAAAAACACATTAAACCAGCGGATGGAATTAGGGAGGCCTCTCTCCTTATCTGACGGCGAACCACAGCGCACACCCCCTGCCAGAAGCACCTCGCGTCCCACCCCCACTTCATGCATCACCATCTGCCTCTGACAATCGCATGACTTATGCATCTGCACTTCAGCCATGCGAACATTATGAATTTATGATATCTCAAAATAATCCGAGCAACTTTCCCACAACCCCCAGTTCCCCGGTGCCCGCAGTGTCACTTTTGCCCAGTAAATAGTGTGAGAAGTTTTGCTTGCAGTAATTTAATTTGCCATGACTCGTAATGCTGCCATGCCCAGACGACTGCACAGAGAGGAATCAGTCAGAGCAGTCCATTAGTGAAGTAAACTGTGGCTCTCTTGATTGATAGTCAGAAATGAGACAGCAATTGCAATATTTTATGATTGAAGAAGGGCCGCGTGTAGGCCAGACAGATAGATAATGAAGCACTACCCCACTCGTGCCCCTGCCTCCTGCATATTTACACTGAAGCTCGGCGGTAATAATCTTCGCTGTTGCATTTATTTTGACTCTGGGAGTGGGGGTTTTGTGCACTTCATAAACACCCATTTAAATAAAGAATTATCACGCTAGCTCAGAAGCAGTGCAAATGATGCATAGTCACAATCAGTTGCTTTGAAACATCTAGATTTTTTTTACGCTGCTAAGTCAAAACATCCGCATGAACGTTGTAATTCAGTGGGATTTATGCACAATTCTGTTGTCAGTGTCAGCAACAGGGAAGCCAATTAAATTTAAGACCAATTAAACTGGTTAAATGGCACAAAGGTAGGAAGTTCCATTGCTGTATCATTAGACATACTCTTTAACTGCAGTTGTGCCTGTCGCTAGCTCACAAATCCCTTAAGTATTACTTTCTGGGTTATTAATCTCAGAGGTTCTTATTATTTGAGTCATCATCTCTCAGAGAAATTACGGATAACCCTAATTAGGCCCATTGATTTTCTGTCAGCGAGGCTTAAGACATGTCAAAACTGTTAAAGCCACTGATAAATTGGTTTCAGATTTTTCTTAGGGCTAAAGCAATATCTAGATCAATGACTGAATTAACTATCTTGTTTTCTTTCTGGGAATCTTCAGCCTTTAAATATGCACAACTATAGGAGAGTGTTCTGTTTGTACTTCCCTCTTACTAAATCATAGTATGAATGTAACTACATTTATATTTGTGTTTGATTAGTAAACCTGCATTCAAATTTAATATGCACGATACAGTTAGCAGCAGATATTAAAGGTTATTTTTAATTTACTGGTATTAGTCTATATTGAGTATATAAAAAGAGAGCTTAATAATAATAATAAAATAGCGATTTTATTTATTTATATATTTTGCATTGGTTATTTACTCCCCAGAATTAACATTCTATAGGGAATGCATGTGTATATAGATTGCAGCAGGGTACAATGCATCATATCATGAACAAGATGAACGATTATCAATGCACGAATAAAGAATGCTGACAGGTTCTTGCGCAGTTTTCCACAAATCTTTTTTTTTATTATATTGCTTTATGTGGACGAAGACAAATCCTATAGAACAGTGAAGTCATTCACAGTAGCATTAACTTCTCCGTCTTGCCCACACTCGACTACAGCATCTCACAGGAGACTGAGTCACCAACTCGCATTGAAAATAAATGACTTCGGGACACTATGTCCCTGCTGATTCCTGTCAGAGTGAAAACTCCTTATAAGACTGAAAAACCTTGCATTAGACAACTGAATTGACATGAAATATTAACACCTGTAGTACAATAGGTTCTATTATTTAGTGAATCGTCTACTGATTAGAAATGTGGGTAACACTTTATTTTAAGGTGTCCTTGTTACACTTGTTACATATACTTACTATTATAATAACAATAAATTATGCATAATTACATACAAGTAACCATATCCCAGATAGCAAGCACACTTGGGCCGATTCCGGCTGAAATGACACTGTCGGCTCAGTCTCGGCATCGGTGAGAAGATAATGGGCCAGAGCCACGCCGACTCTACAAAACACTTCTGGCTGACAGACGGCTTTTTCTCTATGGCTTGATCTCGGCTGAAAGCAGTTGTACTTGTGTCAGGTCCACACTCGGTGTAGTTGTGTGTATTTACCTTCGGCCCGAGTTCGTTTTATCACAGACGGGCTGCTGCTAGAATGAAGCAAATCACTGAGAGAAAGATTTGGCGGTTAAATCCTGAGGAGGTTTCGGCAGGCACGGTTTTCAAGAGGAATGCAAAAGATAATGAATTAAATATATTTGACGTACAATCTAGTGTTGTTTGATGTTTTAAATGTCACGAAGAGTAACGTTATAATTTTTAGATATTTCTGTTAGAAGGTTTGCCATAGCATAACGTCAGAAAAACCATTCGGTCCGGAGATAGAGTGTTGATAAGTACGGTCTCTTTAGAGATTAGAAACATTATGTAATTTTTTAATAGAAACAACTGTTGAGCTGTATCCAGTGCACGATAATGTCAACTAATGAAATTATATTGAGTTATATTCCAGTTTGCTAAAAATTAAATCATTCGATTCGTCTTTTTCAACGAGTGATTGCTATTGAATCATATCGGACTGCGCTGATGGTGCCATAAACATCTATACAGGTGGCTCTGTCTGATTTAATTGCTACATAATGTTGTTGTTTAAAAAAAAAAATACTGTAAATATAATTTACTTATTTTGTGCTTTAAAAAGTGTGTTAATGTTTATATTGTAGTGCATTTGTTCATTGTTAATATATATTAATATTAAAGTATTTGGTCATTTTATAATTAAAGCCTTTAATCTTTTTAAATGGTTGTATTTGTGTTTCACTGCTGAATTACATTTAACAGTTTCTGGGCCACATTTGGCTGGGGGACCAAGCAGAGTCTCAGCCAGATCTGGCTTAAAGTGTCTGAGCCAGGCCTGGGCCACATCAAATAATATAAGCCACTCTACAGTATGCAGGCGGGCCAGATCTGGGTCAAGTCAATAAATAAGTCATTTTACAGGGCGTGGGCCGCATCTGGGCCAGAGGAAATTGTTTGTGTATGTTTTTAGTGTGTGGGCCAGTTTTGGGCCGGGGACCCAGCCAGAATTGGGCCAAAACCTAAGCAAGGTTGTGGCCCAGAGGTGGGCCAGACAAATTTTGCTATCTGGGATAGTAAGTAAATTTAGTTAATTAATATTACTTAGTACTTAAATGTATAATTACACTGTAACAAGGACACCTTCAAATAAAGTGTTACCAAAATTTGGTATTTAGATGTCATAAAAAATAAGAGTTTATGGGCTTGGCGCAACATGAAAGAATACTTCATTTTTGGATGAACTATCCCTTTAAGGCTTGCAAATGTTGTGCGTGATCAGCTACCTGCCCTGGTACTTGCCATTTAACGTGACTTGTACACTTATTGTAAGTCACTTTGGTAGGAAGATGTATGCTGAGAATATAAATGTAAATATTATATGCAAGTTGCACAGAATCTCTGCATGTGTCAGAGAACAATATACTGAAGCCAACCCAAGGTCAGTTTAAGCTGATGGCCTATAATGGGACATTGCGAACACATTGGTAGAATTAAATCTTTGCAGACATCAATATACAATGGTGGGGTAAGCATTTTCAGAGACTATGAAAATTTGTCACTAACTAAATTATACAATCAATCCTGAGTAATTTCCCCAGGGAATATTATGTTTTGAAGCAAGCACACTCAGAATCAGACAGAACTGATGTGAGAGTTAAGATTATTGTTAGAATATTTAAAGCTTATAATTGTAACAGTTATGAACTCTTTTGTTGTGTCTTCACTTTGCTTAGTCATCTGGAGCCTGATGTATAAATGTTGCATATGCACAAAATGGGCATAGAAATGTGCGTATGCAATTTTCCACGCACATATCGGGATTTATAAAAAATTAACTAGGTGTAAATATGTGCGCACCCTACGGACACTCTAGAGTCTAGACTATGCGTACGCATACTTTTACTGGAGTGAGCGAAATAATGAAGCAAACAGAATGATTTTAAAAGTGTTTTACATTTGACATACACATTTAGATTAAATATGACACTCTCAGTAATGAAGTTAAGCCCTGAAATTTCATGAAATTATTATCCAGAAATTACAACATTTTTATATGAATTTAAACAGAAATATTTGCAGTGGCTGTGCTGCTTTCGAACAATTTTCCTGTGGTATGCGATTTAATGTGTTAATCACAGCGAGGATTGCTTGGCGCATAAGAATTCTGCATTAAATTGTGTTCTAAATAGCAAAACTCATGTTCTGAGAAAATACTTTTGCGTGAATAATGATCACTGATGTGAACTTGATTCGTCTGATGCTTTGGAACATATACGGT
The DNA here is from genome assembly GCF_001515645.1 of Sinocyclocheilus grahami. Lineage (NCBI taxonomy): Eukaryota > Metazoa > Chordata > Actinopteri > Cypriniformes > Cyprinidae > Sinocyclocheilus > Sinocyclocheilus grahami. Next base: position 350,978 of record NW_015505736.1, read on the forward strand.
AACGACAGACATAAGGATGCACTTGTTGATCAAACATTCCATTGGCTTGTATGAACAGGTTTGATGACAGTACTCTAAAACCTCTGTTCACAGGTGTCGCGCACAGACAGACAATAGCCTAATGATAACCCCTTTCGTGCTCTTCCCAATATTGTGACAAACACCATATTTAAAAGATAGAATTTGAAGGAAACTGTAAGATATGCACGTTTTATTTTCAAAATGTTTTTGTTATTGACACGGTGAGTCAGGCAGTTATTTACACTGCAAAAACATAAGGCTAATCTCCATTCAAATATACATTCTAAAATATATGTTTACTTTATAGGTAGAATTGCATAAATCTGAATAACAATGTGATGTCTCAAAAAGCATTTATAGTACGTATCTCATATTTTCCTAACGTATTGTACCCTTAACTGTGTTAAACATGGTGTCACGTGGATGGAATATGCATGGAAATGATATGCAGATGACGTTATGCATATTAAAACTAGGAGTTGTAAGCTCCATATATGGCTATTTCGGGGTGGAGATTCATATACGCACAATCTTCCGCTGACTGGGTATTACAAAGGGAATTTTTTGCAGGTTCTGGCGTACGCATGGCTTTATAAATCTGAAAACTTTTGTACGTATGCAAAATTCAGCTTTTTTGCGTACGCACACATTTAGGATGAAATCTACGTAAAGTTTTATACATGAGGCCCCTGGTCTGTTTAGTTCTTCTGTGCCCTCGTTTAGTTCATTGTTTCATTAGTGCTCATTAGTTAATTCCCATCACCTGTTTGTCATCAGCTGCCTGTCTTATTTAAGCTCACTCTTTGATTCTAATCTTTGTCCGGTATTACGTTTTAGTTGGTGTGTGTCAACTCCTCGTCTATGTGGATTATTTTCTTCCTGGATCCTATTAAACTATTTGTTGAACTAGTCTTTGTGTGCCTTCCTCGACACAACCGTGACAATAATAAATAAAGACAATGTAGTTGCATAATAAACTCAGATTTATTAATCAGGATCTAAATGGATATATTTTGCCATAATGACCAGATTATTTTAAGTTTTCCAGCTTATTACATGATGGTCTAATGTACAGGTTAGTGCGCCTTGTTAAATATTTGATCGCAAAATGAACAGAGTAGTGTTATAAATTAATAAAAATTCAGGTGTTTCTAGCTATAGGATTAAATATCATTTTCTGCCTCATTATCTTGATTTAGTTCATTAATGTGGTTCATATTATGCAGTAAAGCTACCAGGGAAAAAAGACACTTTGTTTACATCTGTACAGGCTGATCTTAGGCACGAATGATATGAACAAGGTAAACTGACATACTTAATCATTTTCTTGGGCAGCTTGTTTTACACTATTTCTCAGGTGTCTGTAATCCGGAGTCATTTATTATACTCGGAAATTTACAGGTTTTTTCAAGTGCTTACACACAAAATCTTTACTTGTCACACAATTTCTGAAACCTGACACTCAAACACCAAAACCACCAAATCTGCAAAACCATACACCCATTCTCTGCCTTTAACTCAGTTTTCAATTTCATAAAACATTTTTTGCAAAGCACAACACACAATTCTGTATGTAACACAAAAAATATAACAGGAATTAATATTATGGCAAAGGCGTTTGCAAATGTTTGCATTTGAGATGTGTTTGTGATATTTAAAAAATGCAGTGCTTCGTTTTGCAAGAGATGTGAGGCATTTTGTGTGTGCAATTCTTGGATTTGTGTGTAAAGTTTTGAAAATGTGTGAAAGGCCGTGTGGTTTGAGTTTGAGCTCCATCAAGTTAATTCTTTGTCGTCTAATTTTTTATCTTAAAATCAGTTTTATACACCATAATTTTCATTTCTATAACGTGTGAATATATCCCCTGTCGTATTCTACAACAAAAACACATGAACTAGACGAAATGACTGCAACATGGGCACTATCTTCCTTACTACATTAGAAGCTGTTGCCCCCATCAAATTGAAAAAGGTTAGAGAAAAACGTACTGCGCCATGGTACAGTTGAAAAAAACTGAAATGTCTACCTGCAGGTGGTATACAGGTTTTCTGCTTTTTTACTGGAAACTTTACCTACAATATTTGAGTGTTTGTATCTATAAGAGCAGTTAATGCTACTAGAAGCAATAGTTTTATGGTAAATAGAAAAAAAAGTACTACGATGAAAAAAAAGAAGATTGAGCTGTGAGTCACATTTGGCTTTGAAAGCCAATCTTACTATTTTAGCAGGTATTGGCGGTGCAGAAACTGCATTTTCAGAACAGCTGTAATTGCTGAAATGTAAGGGGGTTTTGTTCAAAATCATTCCTCTGACTCATATTGAATCAAACTGAAACAGTTTAAAATAGTTGGAAAAAAATATTTGATAGTTAAATTTTTTTCCCCCTGTCATTATAATGCATGGTATAGGTCCATCCATGTCAATGGTAGTTGCTTGGCTGGCACAATCTGTGCAATCAATCAAGCTGGAATAAGCATGCAATGCTTTCTTAAAGGTGTGCTAGTTTTTCATTTAATGAGGTATACACACACAAAATGAATTATTTTGAGAAAAAATAAAATCTAAGTTTTTTATTTAAAACATTTGTCAAAAACTGACAATAGTTAAACGCCAACCTAGCTTGCTTCCCAAAACTTGCTTTTGTTCAGGCTAATCTAGGTTCTGAGTATGTGCCTAAGCAGTAAACAAACTATTAACAATGGGAAAAATGTAGTTGGGTTTGAATCAAAGAATGTCTATTTTATTGATCTGTGTAGTATGAGATGGAGAAAGGAAACAAAAAGGAACAAAGCAAGAGGTAAACAGCTTGCAACAGTTAATAAACATTGTGCATCCACGGCAATAAGTGTCTGCATAATATCTGTAACCACTGGGATGAAGAGGAGCCAGTGAATCAAACAAAAGCTTACAGTGCATGAGAGTATTTCCCTGACCAGATTTTATTGTGGAGAACTCTTTTCTGTGAGACAAGCTTTATTTGATTTAAGGAAACAACAAAAACAGGCCTGCATTTGGAGAATCCATCCCATCTCCACAAATATTTCGAGCATCACTGATGCAGTACATTTTAAATCTGACCGAGGGGGGCCCTACCTCACACCGGGCCCCGCATCAGCTAAGGACGGCCCTGCTCATGAACAACCATCACACACACACACACACACAAAGGTGTGGATCATCTAGTAATGCCACACAGTATTAATAAAGGGATAATTCACCCAAAAATGAAAATTCTATCATTAATTTCTCACCCTCATATCGTTTCAAACCTGTTCTTTGTTCATTTTCGAAACACAAATTAAGATATTTTGATGAAATCTGAGAGCATTCAGACCCTCCATAGACCGCAACAGAACTGTAATGTTCAAGGCCCAAAAAGGTAGTAATGACATCGATAAAATAATCCCCTGACCACCATCAGTGGTTGAAATGTAATATTATGAAACAGCGAGAATACTTTTTGTGCACAAAGAAAACAAAAAAATGACTTTATTCAACAGTTTATTATCTTCCGTGTCAGTCTTCAACACACATTCATGAGAGTATCATGCATCTTCCTCTGCTTGTAAACAAGGGACAGCGCATTCAGGTTCTATGTGGGGGGTCATTTTTATCAATCTTGTGGACCATATGTAAAAATATTTTATGTAAAATATGTTATTCAGGACAGTACTAAATAAAATAAATAGCATGCATTTTGTATGATCCCTCTTATTTTGTTAAAATAATTAACATTTTGCAGATTCTGCAAGGTGTATGTAAACTTTTGACCACAACTGCGCTCACAGGTTTTTTTATTTAAATTTTTTTAGAACTATACCTTTCTGAAGGATCGTTTATGCTGAAAAGTTTCTTTGTGTTCGGTATTAGAGTTCTTTTTTCCCTTCCTTTTGTTTTGTAAATCTGTAACTATCAAAACTGATTTTCAAAGCCACCTCATTGGTTTTCTGGACCTCAAGCACCCAGTCAGACACATTCACAATATGTACTTAAGGCTTACTCCATTAAGTGCCCCTCCCCCCCATTAGGTCAGGTTGGTATATTTATAAACAACATTTCTCTCACCTCGTCCGCCATCTTGGATTTTTCAGCTGAATTATACATGCGATTCTGCCTTATTATTTGGCCTTAACAATGTTGAGAGTGTACTTATGACCTTAAGTGCTGTCTATGCAGACTTCTCAGTAGGTTTTGGAATGGAGAGCCGGTCCTGCATTACAATTGGCAGGATGATTCACCGTATGTATTTTTATTTTTTTGGAATGAAGACCAAAGATAATCAGTCAGCCCAGCCTGCAGCTTTGCTGTGTTTCAAAACGGGAAACTGAGTTGCCTTGAGGTAGCCTTCTTAAGATGTACTTTTAGGGCTGGTTCTTTTGATGAAAGAAGAGGGACTCAGCAATATCCATCTTAAAGGGAAAAAAGCTAAACATACAGCCAAACTTTTGTGCATTACATTTCAGTTATTTTAACATAATATTCACAACTTAAGACAGACTGTGTTATGCTTCCTCATGGATTTAAATACATTATGCTGGGTTCAAACTCAGCAGGATTTAAAAAATGACAATATGTATCAGCCAAAAGCATGGCAGTAATGTAAGTGCTGTTCACAATTACAGCTGGAGTCCTGCAGAGGGAGAAGGCAGCGTGAATAACGTGAATGCAAGTTTTTCCCTCATCGCTTTTGCCTATTAAGATTCTAGAGGTATTTTGAAGTCTGCCAGTAATGTGAAACAATGCATCCGTAATCAAGGACATACGACTTGAATGGCCGCCATTCAAAAGAGCTCTCCTGCATTGTATTGTGGTGATTAGGAGACTCTACAGCCAAATTCAATTTGAGTTTCTTCTCCACACTATGTGACACGTCTCTAGGAGATAAAAATGATGGGGCTGTGTGGCGCTTTGTGTATACCCTGGATTCGCTAATTGCAACCACCGTCTCTGAGACAGCCGAGCAATTAAAAGTTTATCGCTGAGTAATCGTTTCGCAGGCCACAACTTTAATGACATTGGATGTTAAAATCCAGTCCAGCAGTGTAAAATCACTCAATGCAGACCCTCATGCTGATTACCTCTGCTTTAGAAATAACTTTAGTTGAAAATCATGTCATGACTACATACACCTTTGAATTACATGTAATACAACACGTATGTTTCCCTCCCAAGTCTATTTAATTAAATTTTTATGACATCTAATGAGATTTCTAGTTAGTTTGAGGGCAGTAACAAAATGTTTCATTACTGAGTTAACATTGAGTCTTTCCACAATCATCTTTGGATTTTTTTTAAAGTCAGCTGCTCTACGTTTGTTATCAGAAATAAATCAGGTGGCCATTTACTAATAATTAATTGTGCTGTTGAAAGCATTTATTTGCATGTATTGTTTGCAATGTTTTACCACCAAATATACCAAACATGCTTAAAATCTGTAGCCACTTAATGCAATTTGTGCATGTGATACCTGAATTAGCAAATGGTGCAGTTTTCTCCAAAATACTTATTTAAATTGGAGTAACTATTTAGCAAATTCCCTTAACTAATTGTTAGGACATAAACAGGGTTGGAGTTGTTAGGAGTTAAGAATCAAATCCACTCAGAATAATCTACTCATAGAAGGAATCTGATTCATGTCATTGACTCACTGAATCTTTTAACTCAGTTGACCAAAAGACTTCTTTCATAGATTTGTTCATTGATTGTTTCAGTGACTCTTTCTACAGGTGACAATTATAAGTGACTCGTTCATTCGTTCACTCAGCAGATTTGTTGGTAACGCTTTTGAAATTACTTAATTTCCACATTTATAAATTAGCATGTAATGTTTTTGAACAAATATAAACTAACAATAAATCATAGTATATTTATAAATTCACCTTAGAGGATGCCTAAAGCATTAACTAATGTTAACAAATTGAACTTTATTGTACAGCGATACTGATTCATTCAGAAACACAGTTGATCACGACTAAAACACCATAACAGCACTAATTAAAAAATATGTATTTTAAAATAAAAGGCCGCTAAACAATATCTTGACATTCACTCCATAAATAATAACAGCATAGATGATTCCAAACATCTGGAATCTAACAGCTTTAGACATTTGTCAATTACATATTTGTATTGCGATAAATGTAAATTTGAAATTAAAATGTATAAATCATTGAGTTCTAAAGATTCATCATATGGCTGGTGCGTTTTAACCAGCCTGCGGCTTTTTGTGCAGATAAACCTACTTCTCAACGCAGAATACCAAACACTCTAGTCAATAATGGACAAGGCTTTTTTTTCACGCCAGTGTCAGAGTGGGAGAGTGATAATAACTATGAAATGGGAGCTGGGATGAAAGTACTCCTAACGAGGGAGTGTGGATTGGACTCCGGGTTCTGACTTCAAACAGCGGCAGATTGATTTTCCTGCAAGTGTGCTCAATTACAGTAGGCCTGCTTTCATTGGTCTCGACATAGGTACCATGGAAACGAACAAAGAATTGGACATGAGAGGAGTCCCACTAGCTCTATCTTTATTGTACTAAAACTGTTATTATCCCATGAAACCTCCTCTAACTAAGGTAAGGTAGCTTTTGCTCGCAGCATGTTTAGAGTATTCTTGTTCAGTTCACACAAAATAATAAACTGGCTCATCCTACTAAAAATTCTTTGTTCAAGCTAGTTTTTTTACTTTTGTTAGAAGAACTTTTAGCAAATTGTATTTTTTTTATGGTGACCATACGTGCTCTTTTTCCCGGACATGTCCTGGCCAGGATTTCTATATTGCCTAAATATAGAATATATTGCCTCTATATTAATTTTTTTTCTTCCTGTTTTCATACTTGCTTTTTATTTTAAGCAGAGCCATGCAGGGTTGCATATTCCAAAAGCACCATTAGCTAACAATGGTCGTAAGTTTCATTGAACTCAATTGGTAACGACGGAACTTGCGACCATAGTTGCTTTTGGGAACCGCACCCCAGACGTTGTATGACGGTGTATGACATCAAAGTACCGTGAGAGCTATAGAGAGCAGATTGCTGCTTATGCGTTCGAATCACTCTTATGGTACGTTGATGTCAAACACCGATTGGTCTACGCAGCACTGCTCAAGTCGAACACAAATTTGCATCGCTTTGACCATTTTCTGTACACTGTAAAAAAAATTCTGTAGTTTTTACAAAATAATTTTGGCAGCTGTGGTTGCCAGAATAATTGTGTAAAAAATACAGACAAACAGTAAACACATTTACGGCAATTTTTTTTTAAAATTTTACAGTATAAAACTGTAATTTAAAAACAAGAAAATTTGAATATAAACCAGTAAATTCAACAATGCACACCGCTATTAAAATCTGTTTTGTACCTTTAACATACTGACAACCACCATAATAATGCAGGTGGTAAAAGAGAAAGCCACATGAAGAATCAAAGCTCATCACAAGTAGCTTTGCCACAAGCAGAAGTATATACTAATATATAGAAGGTGCCCCGAGTCATTCATGCAAACACAAAACACCATCATGGTAACACACATGATACTTAAATAATGCATTAAACTTTCATTAAACAACAGAAGATGTAACATAAAGCCCAAATATACATAACTAATAACAAAAACTATTTAATAAACATGATTATTTAAACAAAATACTTTCAAATGTGGAGTGTCATGCAGGGAATTCTGGGAATATCAGTTTACAGTTTTTGACTGTAAATTATACATTGATTTGTTATTTTTACTTCTAAAAACTGTAAAATTAACAGCATTTTACTGTAAAATTACATGAAATGTCTGGTTAGATATTTTACAGTTTTTCCCTGTATATAGTACGGGAACTTACTGTTAACCTATTAACATTTTTTTTCCATAGCGTTTTTACAAAATTTTACAGTTAAAATTACACTTATTTTTTACAGTTTAGATCCCACCTTCTCACGCGCCACGATTGGTCGATTATATACAATGACTGCATGTTATTGGTCAAACTACTTTTCGATCATTACCTTGAATGTATGAAAAGTATGCAAGTATGAAAACAGAAAAACAAAGCCAAAACCTGGATTAATTTTATGCAGTATAGAAATCCTGGCCAGGACGTATCTGGAAAAAAAAGAGCACGTATGGTCACCCTATTTTTTTTACAACGTACAATTAAAAAAAAAAAAAACTTTTCTATTTTAATAGCTATTTTAAATTGCAAAATTATTCATGTGACACAAAGCTTTTTCAACACCAGCAATTTTCAGCATCACTACACTTCAATGCGCAGTATCTCACATGATCCTTAAGAAATAATTCTGATTTTCTGCTCAGGAAAAAGGTATTGTTACTATCAAATGTTAAAAACAGCGGTGTTGCTAAATATTTAGGTGGAAACACTGATGTGTGCTTTGTTTTAAATGAATAGTAAGTTCAAAAGAACAGCATTTATTTGAAATAGATTTTGTTAGCATTATAAATGCATTCACTGTCACTTTTGATTCATTAAAATAATGTTATTGATTGTATTCAAAGCTATCAATTTTAAACACAAGCGGTATGAGTGTCGGATACGTATAAATCTTAAATCCTTTAATAGCTGTTTGAAGTAGGATTGACAGAAGCATTGGGATCTCATCGCAGCTTTATCATTAAATGATGGGAGAAACTCTCAGCAAATGACCTTTTTAATTTAAAAAGGCAAATTTATTTAGAAACGAAATACAGATGGGCCTGATAATCATTTGCAGTCTTTATATGAATGTAATTATCATCAAAGCTCAACAAGTAAGAGTGTGTGTGCTGCCATGATGGTTCCAACCAGTCTTTAAATATCATCCAATATATATATAATAAAAATAATTAGGTAAATGTGTCAAATAACTGATGGTGTTAAAATTAGTATAATTCATTTTAAATACAATAGCGCATTCTATGAACCTCAAAGGACTTTTGCGTGTTTCTAAAGTCGCCAGTGTTGTTAAACGCAACCCAAATCCATAAGTTGACTTTTGAGTGGTAACACGCCTGATGTAAACAGACAAGTCTTTGCTTTTGGTTCCCCCGAACTGTCAATCTCGTTGCCAAGTTTAGTCTGAACCCCCTCACCCCCGGTTTGCCTCTGCAGAAGAGACAGAGGTGTTAAATGATCGATGTACGAAGTAGGGCAAAGTCCTTCCACAAACAGATCTCAGAGCTAAGCTTTTGGATGTTTCGGTGGTAGATCTGATAGACGGACTCAGCTGTGATCGTGACTCCTTGGAACGAGAGGTCGGGATTAGTCCGACTTCGTAAGGAGTTATAAAGCCAGTCGGCCAATCATCACCCCCTCCTCAAGGATATCACGAAGACAGATGCCTTAGACACGACACCCTGTCAGAGCTGTGAAACATGTACAGCTGATTGAAAACTGCCTTCCTGTCACACTTTAAGAAGTCACTGCATTTAGATGTTGCTGGGTTATATGCGCAATATGATTTTTATTGGGAGGGATGAAGAGTCATTAATCCCTCAGGGCGACCTGGGGTTAGGCGTCTTGCTCAAGGGCACAGCTGAGGTAGGGGATCTCGGGAACTTTGCCTCAGTTTTATTGACTACCACATCCGAGGTCTTTCCGCATGACAAAAATAGTGGAAAATCCAAGTGAAAATATGCAAAGAAAAGACAATCGCCGTGAATGATCACGCTGCTGTTCGACACGCATCAAAGCGAAACGCCTTCAGACATTATGTCTCCGTTTCGGCCCGTTTAAGATATGCAGCTCATTAAAACTACAATAGGCTCATCTTATAGCATTAATGTCAAGCTATATTTTCATCAACCGTAAAGAAGAAAAGTAAGCGCTGTCAGGATGTGTTGAACATGTGTGACTGTTTCTTTAGATTACGCAGTCGTGTTTGACGCAGGAGCTTTTTCCTGAGGGAGTGCCAGAGTAGCCATCTACAAACACAGTGAGGAGAGAGACATTAAAGGAGTCGTGCGCCAAAAAATGAGAAATCTGTCATTATTTACTTACCCTCATATTGTTCCAAACCCCTATGCTGTTGTTTTTATTGTGCAAATCTTTATGGAGAATTTTTCCAGTTTCCATATAGTCCAGATGATATGTGAAAAAATTTTAACTTTTTCATAAAAGCATGAAACTTGGTACACTTGTGTAGTTTGTGGCCCTGAACATTTTCAGAAATGGAGCCATCACAAAAACACCTCGTGGTGGCCATGGCAACCATTTAACTTTCTGCCATAACCAAATTACATATTTTGTGTCATATCACCTGAACCAAACATAATAACACAGAAAAGGTGATGTCTATCCCTATGTTTTGATGGTAAAGGATTACAATTATACCACATACAACAACATAAACTGTTCCGGTGAACAGTTAAAGGGGTCCTATTATGCTTTTTTACAAAGTCTTGATTTTGTTTTGGTGGTATACTAGAACAGGCTCTCATACTAGGTTGTTCGAAAAACACATTATTTTTCACATATTTTACATTATTACAACATCTCTCTCCCCAGTCCCGCCTTCTGAAATATGAAATGTGCTGTGATTGGTTAGCTGGGCCAGTGTGTGTTGTGATTGGCAGCACTCGGCGCCTGGTCGGGAAATGTCATGCCCCTTACCATAGCCGCCTGCGAGCTTCAGTGTAAATACTGCGTCAAAATCAAATCAATTTGAGCACGATTTAAACCCGGATTATTGTAACCGCTCTAAGTTCGTCTGCCTTGGGAAAGCTAGCGTGTCTCCAACATAGTGATAACACCCGTTGCCTTCTCTACTGCAGCTCAACCAGGTCTCGTCCCATTCGTCGATATTTGTGATATCACAAATCCTGGAAAATATGCATTGTAGTCCAAACGAGTCGTTCGTTGTAGTTTTTGAAAAGTGATTTCTGTTAAATAAAATATCTCCTTTTGAAGTGGACTTTGAGCTTTGTAACTTTGCAGATCTTTTTTATGCTCAAACAGCAACATTACAGACTAACTAAAGTTGAAAAAGTGAAAAAGCATAATAGGACCCCTTTAATGGAGAAAAAAATCAATGTGAGAAGTATCTGAGTATCACAGTATCACAGCATTTACAATGGTCCATATTATGGCTATTATTTTTTTTCTTTCTTTGATAATTAACTAATATTTTATTCAATGATACAATAAAAGATTTTCAAGAATACAATCATATATTTCAGAGATATAAAGAAATAATCTCAAGTAAGTGTATTTTTCCTTACCTCTCCAGCACAGTCAGTTAGTTGGTAGTATGTTTCCAATACATTATTGTTCTCTCTCAACAATTCTCTAACATCAAACGCAGACGGCAATGCAATCTTGTTAACTCGGATTCTATGTGCACCTCTTCTATTGCACCTCTCTCGTTTTCTGTGGGTCTCTGGAATTGTCAGTCAGCTGTCAACAGACATTGTCTTCATTCCGGCCATTGCTTCTCAGTCTACTCTTAGTATCTTGGGCTACCACGAGGTGTTTTTGCGATGGCTCCATTTCTGAAAATGTTCAGGGCCACAAACTATGCAAGTGTACCAAGTTTCATGCTTTTATGAAAAAGTAAACATTTCACCTCAACTTGTGCACATTTCATCTGGACTAATGTTTCACTTTTACAGTGAATTCAAGGTCAGTTTGTGTGCTCTCTTTCGGGGAATCGAACCCACAACCTTCCTCTCTAAATCTCAGTCTCAATTTTGCCTATTTGAAATTGTGACACGTTTCATTATGATATACACAAGAGCCAGTGATGTCAGTTTTGACTCATTCGTGACTGGATTCAAAAATTGACTCAGTGGTTTGTCTTTGACAGGGTTCCTGATCATATTCACTTAACTGTGATTTTCTAGGGATCGTGAAGACCCTGATGAGCTTGCTCAGGTGTGTTTGATTAGGGTTGGAGCTAAACTCTGCAGGGCATCGACCCTCCAGGGTATGATTTGAGGAAATCCCTGGTTTACGTCATCACTTGTCTCTGATATCCCAGTGCAGCATATTCAGATACAGACTAAGTAATTCGTAGGCATATATTGAAATTTGTTACAATTTTTAAATTACATTTTATTAATAAGGGTGTCTACTGTAAAATACTATTTTGTTTTTCAGTTAGTTGCAGCCCAGGCTCAGCACATAAAATAAAAAAATATAAACAAAATTATCATTACACGAAACCTGTTTTTATTTGTTTGTTTGTTTGCTTATTTGTTTTTCAGTTTGTTGAAGTCATGATTCAGCTCAAATAAAAAAAAAGAAATTAAACAATTAGAATTACACTAAACCTGCTTTTTGTTTGTTTATTTGTTTTTGCTTTTCAGTTTTGTTATAGTTTTGTTATAACTCCGTTTGTTGAAATCATGATTCAGCTCATAATTGTTTTTTAAACATAATTACCATTACACTAAACCTGTTTTTCATATTTTAAAGTCATGATTCAGCTCAAATTTACATATAATAATCATAATAATAATAACTTAAACATAATTAGAATTACACTCAACCTGTTTGTTTGTTTTTGTTTTAGTTAAAAAAAACTCAGAATCTAAACAATTAGCATTTACACTAAACATGTTTTCCCTAGTTTGTTGCAGCCATGATTCAGTTCATAAAAACAACAACAACAACAAAATAATCCAAATATATTACCGTTTATACAGTTTTGTTTTGTTTTGTTTAAGGTCCTTGATTCAGTAAGTCACTGAAGAACAGCTTTGGATGATTCAGTCCAGTTTGTGAATGAATCGTTTAAACTGGTTTTGTGAATTCATTGAAAAGATCCAACTCAAAAGAATTGTTCACTCATAAATCCAACATCACTAGCGTCATTACCGTTAAACCTGACATGACATGACAAGACTTATATTATGAGCTTCAGAATTTACTTTTATGTGATGGGGATTGGTACGGTTTTCCAATTGATTCATGAAACTTTATTTTTATGATGGACAGATCAGAGGTAAACCATTAAATAATCATTGCAATCCCTGTGAGATGATGATCGTACAGATCCAAATACAATGTTATGAAGCAAACTGAGATGCTTACGAAAAACATGTTATTTTCTCTTGCTGTGCCAGGAGAATTGACTTTACTCCTTTTAGGACAAAGAATCACTTGCCATAGATTATAAGGTGACTCCATGACAGACTCATCTCGCTGTCCTGCGCAGGAGCTGCTAAAAGCAAGCCGTGAACTCCTGGGAGGTGCCATCCCCGGGTGCTCCATGCAGCTCGATGGTGTGTTGTCATTTTGTCAGAAAAATTACAGATGTGTCGGAGACCGGTGACTCACAGTTCAGTGTTGCAAAAAGTCTTTTACAGCAGTTGACGTACCTTGGATGTTTTAAAATGGAGGAATATTGGATGGAGAGAGAGAGAAAGAGAGAGGTGCTAGAGCTATTTACATGCACCATGTCGAAGTCCGCTCTTCCTTCCCTGTCTTTAAAGGTCAGGCTCATTAAAGATGCACTCCATGTATCGGATCTGCAGTGCCGAAGTATAGCAGACACTCAAAAAGTGTGTTTATTGATATAGTAGTGTGTGATGGAAGAAATTCACTGTATTACTGTCCTCGCTCATTCACACCAATGATTTGCATTGTATGAGTTTGATGCCTTGGATTATGTCTGTTTGAAAACATTATTTTACTAATGGAATGAACTGGGATAATCCTTTTCCACTGATTCACTGTCATCGCGGCCGATTTTCTACAGCATATAATCTATTTAACAGGATTTAATGACCCTCAAAATGAGGTTCATTGACCATTTCTTGGGAAACGCAGGGAATAGATAGTAGTAATCCTTAATAGTCTTAACAAAATCAATTATGAATAGTGTAACGAACCAATTTGGTCAGCAACCCTTTCATTTGGTTCTTTTGAATCTTCAGGCTGCTGAATCTACACATAGCCTCACTTCATAATATTTTATAAAATATTATGAAATGAAAGCTACATATAGATTTAGTAAGATTGAGTCTCTGGGTTAAATTATTACATTAATGCACTCAAAAATATAATATCATATTATCCTTAAAGTTTATTATTATATATATATAGACAAACAACAACAACAAAACAAACAACAACAACATTATATATATATATATATATATATATATATATATATATATATATATATATATACTTTCAGCAGAGGCTGTTTTTCCCTATCTCTCATTCCTCACCGTCATTTATTCTTGAACGTTCCAGTTGCCTGATCTGTACCTGCCTCATCCCCCTTCTACTGGAGCGGTGCTATATCATTCTGTCGTTTCAATAAATAAATTAGTTCCAGCCAAATTATTCTCTAACTTAACCATGTAAGAGCTTTTGTACTCTGCCGGTGCTTCAGTACATCACAGAAAATGGATAAAGCAGAGCAATAATTCAAGAGCACTGTACCTGCTCTAATGACGTCGCTTTGCTTTATTCTGTCCTTAAAAATTAGGTAAATTTGGGCTTTAAGCAATATACATCACTGGGCAGATATATAACAGGCAAAAATCACAAGTAATAATAATAATAATAATATATATATGTATAGTGTTCCAGCAGATGACGTAGGACCAGTGGTGTATAAAGTACCTGAAACCAATACTCAAGTAAAAGTACAGATATCTTACCAGAAAATGACTTTGGTAGAAGTTGAAGTCACCGTTAAGAATATTACTTGAGTAAAAGTCTTAAAGTATTTGATATTTATTGTACTTGAGTAAGAAACGTATTTTTTTAAATCTTAAACGTACTTAAGTATTGAAAGTAAAAGTACAAGTAAATGCAAAAAGGAAAAGAAGCAAATATATATATATATATATATATAAATACTCAAATTCATACACAGCTTGAGTATCAAGATTGTGTTTTAACTCTTTAGCATTTTTGGGTATGAATAAGAAGCACTTCTTCCAGTACTTAGTTTCTTGCATTCGACTGTGTTAATGAGTGAATCACTGAATCGTTTATTCAACGATTCGTTCAAAAAGCTGATTCATTCAACAAGTAAACACCATTGCTCAGAGACAAAAAACAGTGCTGTGATCTTTGTTTGGAACTATTTTCATTGGCACAATTGAGCAAAAACAAGCAATATTATGTCTAAAATGTAAGTCACTTATTGCTAACTTTACTGAACTTGTATAAAATGATTATTACATTTGTTATGCTGATATCTGCAGATAAACGGTACTCTTTGTGTGATATAGATCAAGGTAACTATATTAAATTATATAAATATAAAAAGCATACAGAAGCATTTTTGCTATCTACAATTTAGAATACCTTGAATTTAGAGTTTTAATAGACTAATAAATCATGTGTGTGAACTCTGTGAGTGTGTGTGATTTGGTGATATACTCGATAATGTCAGATCGTACATCATTACAACAACACTTACCATATTATCGTAGATGTATATCGCAGACCCCAGACTCGATTTGAGTGGAAATGAAATCACCTGCGGTTGCACACACTTGTTTAGACGTGAGCAAAGGTGTTTTTAGAAGTCTAACTTGCAGACGGCAGACTACTGATTCGTCAAACCTGCTTTCCTGCAGTCCGTGTTCTTCTGACTTCTGACTATTTTGTAGTAAGTAACGAATATGCTTCGGGGAAATGTATCGGAGTAAAAGTATACATTTTAATTAGGAAATGTAGTGGAGTAAAAGTAAAAGTTGGCTTAAATATAAAAACTCAAGCAAAGTACAGATACTCCCAAAAAATACTTAAGTACTGTAACGAAGTATTATTACTTTGTTACATTACACCACTGCGTAGGACGTAGGTGTAGCGTAAGCTTCAGTGAGAAATGACGAACACAGAAGCACAGGAGAGCGCAAAACAAAACACCAGTCATAATTTAGATGTACAAAACAAGGATTTGTAAAGAAAAATGTTGGAGGAATTTGATATAAGCCGAGAGGAGCTTACCCTATGTCCTACGTCATCCGCTGGAGCACCACTCTCTCGTGAATGCTTGTACAAAAGTTAGCGGATGGTAGAGATTACAGTTTATAAAGTTTTAAATATGGATATTTTTCTTACACAAATAAATTGTTTCACTTTGTATGATGGATGGATGCACTTTTTTGGGCTTCAAAATCTCGACCACCGTCCACTGCCATTATAAAGCTTGGAAGAGCCAGGACATTTTTTAATAACTCTGATTGTATTCATCTATCCAAGTCACCTTGGATGGTTTGAGGGTGAGAAATGGGGTAATTTTCCTTTTTGGGTGAACTATCATTTTAATCTATGCATATTTCTCTCCTGATTCAGACAAGATGATTTTTTTTCCCACTGGAGAAAGCAATATTATACACAGAGGACTCGGTTTTGGGTGAACTACTCCTTTAAGTTAGTGGTTGCTACTTTTTGTTAATTATTTCTCAAAGGCTGGAGCTGTATTTATCGCTGACTGGATTTATTGAGATTAATACTAAACAAAACCAGCTAATCACTGGTTATCACTGTTGTCATTTGTAAAATACTACCTAATTTCTTTCATAAAGAGAAACTAAGCCATTTTATGGACGAAAGCTTATGCCGACTGAGCATGCAACAGTGATCAAAGTGTTTTAGTTTCAAATTAAGCTCTGCTGCTATCAGGACCAAACAGAGTGTCTTCGCAGAAAAAGGAATGCTCTATTCAAAGCCTCTTTGAAAGTAATTACATTTTTTGATTTGCAAATGAGCCTCTTTTTTGAACAAAGTATGGTTGGTTTTAATTATGAATGAAGTTTACAAAAAGGGTTTTTAAAATGCTGAACGAATTGTGACTAGAATAACCTGTGAACATATGTACTGTAAAAGTAGCACTATTACTACTGTATATCCATGAATATGCTGTGGCTTTTATACTATATTTATCACAACAAGTGAATTTGTCTAAGTTCTTAAGCTCTGGTTCTCTTCAATCAATTGCTCTGACCTTTATATCAACGGCTGAATCTGTTGTGCAGTGACAATTTTAGAAAGTTACTGGTGGTCTGTGTTGAGTTGGTTCTGCTAGCTTGTGGGAAGCAAATAAGGAATATTTAGAAGAATAATAAAGGTGATAAACACTTAAGTCACCAAATATTTATTTATTTGTTTGTTTAATCATCTATCATCTTTTTTTATTTTAATGTTTATTATGTTAATTTGCATAACATGTTATTTATTTATTTGTTGAAATGTTATATTTAACACATATTTATTTATTTAGAATTATTTATTTTTTATTATTTTTATTATTTATATATTTACATATTAAACTTTATATAAAGTTTACTTATTTATTTGTTTGTTGGTTTGTTTGTTTAAAGACTCTTTCGGCGATGAGTCGTTTTCAATTTATTTTATATATTTTAATGTTTTTTTTAAGTATACCATTACTGACCGATTGATTTAATGTTAATTTTTCTTTAAAGTTAATTTTTTTAATGATTAACACTTTAAAAAATCTATTTCACTTAGGAGGTGTCTACTATTTATTCACTCATTCATTCATTTATTTAGTTAGTTAGTTTTCCATGTTGAATATTTATTTCAGGAGTCAAAGGCACCATTGAAATGTGTATTTTTACATAGTCTGCATGCATGTTATTTTCTTCTAATGATATACTATTTGCAATAACTTCCTCTGTGCAACAACCAGAGCTCACTAGCTCAAGCGCAGGTACCACTTCCCACAATGCAATGCCTTTATCACTTTCATTCCAGCTTGTAGTCAATGGCAGACATCCAGGAAATGTTGCAGGTCATGTGCCAGTGATTTAGTATACTAGAATTTAGCATGCTTGCACTGAGTTGCCTGAGGGTGGGATAAATTTGTTAGCAAAGAGAATATCAAATGATTTTATGTTTTTATGTGTTGTTTTCAATATATAGTGAAAAATAAACTAAAAAATAAAACAATTAACCCCAAGTAATAGCTGTCCCTTGGGCTTGAAACAGTCATTTCAGTGAAACAAAATCCGCTGTCTATACAAAACACACATTGTCACTGGAGCAGAAGCTAATGATGTGCGGTGCTTTTGAAGAGATTACACTCGCTTTCAGAGGGAAAAAACAATGTCACATTCTTACTCAGCCGAGTTCAGTTAGTCTCTGGTAATTGTGCTCTTAATAAGGAGATCAGAGAGAGTAAGACAGCTCAATATTGACGACAGTTACCGTTCATATTCCAACTCGTTTCCTTCATTTCCTCAACGCTGAATAAAAGAAGATGCCTTGACTTGGGAGTTTCATTAAAATAAGCGCAGAACAGGTTGTCGTCTGAGAGCGCGTTTCCAACGAGCAAACCACTCAGAGAGATGTCTTTTTCATAAATAAACAAGTTTTAGTCCTGCGCCAGAGCTTTTTACATTCAGATTACACTGCTGCAGTGTTGTATGGCGTGTTGCGGAGAAAGCCGAGTTTAACAAGCTTTTAAATAATGGAGGTTGCTCAGATCAAACGCATTTGCGGCTACTTCAAAGTCTTGTTTCAGATGATTTTTGTAAATGTGGCATGGAAGACATGAAAGATTGTATACTGTCAGACTTGTTTAAGCTTTTCATCAGCCATGTTCTTGACTCTTGGACTTTCTCTGGCAGTCTGGATTTTTATAAAAGAAAACAATTGTTCAACTCAAAACAGTCTTATAACAACATACATGTTTTCTTTTATAAAAATCCAGTAAAATATAGTTTTGTGTTTTGCATTTCAACCTTGCTTTTGAATTCTGCCATAATTTGCTCATGGTCACTCAGTTCTGAGTTGTGTTTTTGTTTTACAGGTTTTTTTTTTGTTTTTGCTATGCTTTGCTTTGCTTTGTTTTTTGTTAGTTTTGTGTTTTTTGAGACAATGGCATGTTGTTTGGCTGGCAAGGGACCCTCATGTTCAAATTCTGCCATCATTTGCTCATGAATGTTCAGTCCCAGTTTATGTTTTTGTTTTTGTTTCATTGTTTTGATTTTTTTATTCAATTTCTTTCTTTTGTGTGTGCGTGTTTTGTTTTTGTTTTGCTCTTTTCTTTGTTTGATTGTTTTGTTTTGTGTTTTGGATTCTGTTCGGTTGGCAAAATACCTTTGTATTTGAATTCTGCCATTATTCCGTGGAGCGGAACTCCCATCGGACAACATCTCCAGAACGCTATGACTAATAAGCCAGTTCTCAAATAACTGCAATGATGACGTTTGTTCTACCCGCTTAAATGATAGAAGTACTTGCGCTGTCCAATCTATAAAGACTATGTCTATTCCCCGAATAGTGAGGTCAAAATATAAATTTAATGCAGGATCTAGAAAAATCTGATCGTGATTAAACCAGAAAAATTGTAAATAAAATGAACAAAAACTATTTTTAAAGTTTGGGCTCCTAAACATTAGATCACTCTCACCCAAAGCAGTTATTGTAAATGAAATGATCACAGATAATAGTTTTGATGTACTCTGCTTGACTGAAACCTGGCTAAAACCAAATGATTATATTGGTCTAAATGAGTCTACTCCACCAAGCTACTATTATAAGCATGAGCCCCGTCAGACTGGTTGTGGCAGCGGTGTTGCAACAATATATAGTGATATTCTCAATGTTACTCAGAAAACAACATACAGATTTAACTCGAGTAGATTTAATACTTCTGCTTAATGTTACACTGTCAGATATGCAAAATAAATCTATTGTATCTCTTGCTCTGGGTACGGTGTATTGATAGTTTTCACGTGACATCACACCCTTATAGGAACGCCCACCTGGAGGGCAAAACGAAGCTTTGCTTCACTGACCGCCAGTTATTTTTGCGCAGATTGCATTAAGTAGTAATGTAGTAAAACTCAGATATTAAAAGGCGAAATTCAGTAAACACCTTATTGATTATGTATATTTTGTACAGGCAAGCAGATGAAACCAGAATATAAACGCAATGTGCAAAGTTTCACGTTAAATGGTTTCCCATAGAAAACCATTAGAAGGAAAACACTGAACCATTAAGCGGATTGCGTTCATATTCCGGCCTCATCTGCTTGCCTATGTAAACCATGCATCATTAATATAGACAATATTACTGTTTTAAATATATCAAAGCACTTTTAAGTGTTTTTACAATGTTTTGTTGCACTGTTTACTGATTGAAATACTGCCGCGGGTGCTTAATATGGATTGCAAATGGCCAAAACTTGCATTTTGTTCACATACATTTGTTTTATTCTTTTGAGAGGTGATCTAAATATTTGCGGCTGTGAAACAGATGGAAAATTGAGAGGCTTGTGCTGCAGTTCTATGAATGTTTTGCCCTCCAGGTCTTCGAGCCGGTCACGTGACTGAAAGCTATAGACCACCATGGCCGTATACAGATTTCCTAAAAGAATTTACAGATTTCCTCTCATACCTATTGGTTACTGTTGATAAAGCGCTAATTGTCGGAGATTTTAACATTCACGTTGATGATACACATGATGCATTAGGACTTGCGTTTACTGACCTAATAAACTCTTTTGGAGTCAAGCAAAACTTCACCGGGTCCACTCATTGTTTTAATCATATGCTAGATTTAATTATATGGCATGGAATTGATCTTACTGATATAGATATCGTACCTCAAATTGATGATGCTACTGACCATTTCCTTGTATCGTCCATGCTCTGCGTATTACTGATATTAACTATATGGCTCCGCGTTATCGTCCGGGCAGAACTATTGTTCCAGCCACCAAAGACAGATTCACAA
>NW_015505736.1:372654-375019 GCF_001515645.1 Sinocyclocheilus grahami
AGTGTGTTAAAAATGTAAAAGACTGGATGACCAATAATTTTCTCCTATTAAATTTGGATAAGACAGAGATATTAATTATTGGACCAAAAACAGTACACAGAATCTCTTGGATTACAATTTGCAACTAGACGGATGTACTTTTACTTCATCTACAGTCAAAAATCTGGGTGTTATATTAGATAGCAACTTGTCTTTTGAAAATCATATTTCCCATGTTACAAAAACAGCATTCTTCCATCTTAGAAACATTGCCAAGTTACGAAACATGTTACCTGTTTCTGATGCAGAAAAGCTAGTTCATGCATTCATGACCTCTAGACTGGACTATTGTAATGCACTGCTAGGTGGTTGTCCTGCATCTTCAATAAACAAGCTACAGGTAGTCCAAAATGCAGCGGCTAGAGTCCTTACCAGGTCAAGAAAATATGATCATACCCCAATTTTACAATCTCTGCACTGACTACCTATTAAGTTCCATATCAGTTACAAAATAGTATTACTTACCTATAAGGCCCTTAATGGGTTGGCTCATTCTTACCTAACTAGTCTTCAACCACGCTACAATCCATCCTGCTCCCTAAGGTCGCAAAAGTCTGGGCTTTTGGTAGCACCTAGGATAGCAAAGTCCACTAAAGGAGGTCTAGCTTTTTCGCATTTGGCTCCCAAACTCTGGAATAGCCTTCTTGATAACGTTCGGGGTTCAGACACACTCTCTCTGTTTAAATCTAGATTAAAGACACATCTTAATGGGTTGGCTCATTCTTACCTAACTAGTCTTCAACCACGCTACAATCCATCCTGCTCCCTAAGGTCGCAAAAGTCTGGGCTTTTGGTAGCACCTAGGATAGCAAAGTCCACTAAAGGAGGTCTAGCTTTTTCGCATTTGGCTCCCAAACTCTGGAATAGCCTTCTTGATAATGGTCAGGGTTCAGACACTCTCTTTGTTTAAATCTAGATTAAAGACACTTCAATCATGACAACACTCAGAAGATTTTAGCATAGTAATGGATATGACGATGTCAATGTATTTGGTCTTGGCGGAATAGATCTGCTACGCTGCTGCTGAATTGCTGCTGCTGTTGGTTATTGCTGTAGTTGTAGATTATTGCTGCTGCAAGCAAGTACAGGAACTCGCTACTGCCAATGCATACGGCGATACGGTGCCGTGAGTATTTAAGACATACTGCTGCAAAAAAAAAACATCGAAATAACCCGTAGCAGACCTATACATGTGGAGCTGGGGAAGGTGTAGGGTTTCAGCAAAACTCTGAAAGCGCACTGCAGGAATCTCTAGTGAATGCTAGCCAGCCATTTAATTGCAAGGCAGTAAGCTCATTGGCTGCATATGCAGCATGAACCAATCAGCTGTGCCAAGTCGTTTAACGCTCTGAATATCATCGGTTACGTTAACAACCCATCGCCTGCGCCATCTAGAGTTTCATGACTGAACTATATATACAGGTGCATCTCAATAAATTAGAATGTCATGGAAAAGTTCATTTATTTTAGTAATTCAACTCAAATTGTGAAACTCGTGTATTAAATAAATTCAATGCACACAGACTGAAGTAGTTTAAGTCTTTGGTTATTTTAATTGTGATGATTTTGGCTCACATTTAACAAAAACCCACCAATTCACTATCTCAACAAATTAGAATATGGTGACATGCCAATCAGCTAATCAACTCAAAACACCTGCAAAGGTTTCCTGAGCCTTCAAAATGGTCTCTGAGTTTGGTTCACTAGGCTACACAATCATGGGGAAGACTGCTGATCTGACACACACACACACATATATCTTTTTGACTACAAATATGTATTCATCCATTTTAAAATAGATATTTATATAGAAATATTTTAACATGCTAATACATAAATAAATTAAAAATATTAAAAATAAAATTTAAAATATTTAATTTAAATGCTTTTAATACAAATATTTAAAAACATTAAACATTTAAAATATTCAGAACAGAACATTCTATAGAGAAAGAGAATATATAAGATACATATTATACAGGTGTCACACCCTAATCAGCTAATTACCTCAAAACACCTGCAAAGGTTTCCTGAGCCTTCAAAATGGTCTCTTAGTTTGGTTCACTAGGCTACACAATCATGGGGAAGACTGCTGATCTGACAGTTGTCCAGAAGACAATCATTGACACCCTTCACAAGGAGGGTAAGCCACAAACATTCATTGCCAAAGAAGCTGGCTGTTCACAGAGTGCTGTATCCAAGCATGTTAACAGAAAGTTGAGTGGAAGGAAAAAGTGTGGAAGAAAAAGATGAGAGACCAACTCACAACCACAACCAACTGAGAGAACCGCAGCCTTATGAGGATTGTCAAGCAAAATCGATTCAA
>NW_015505736.1:381066-393441 GCF_001515645.1 Sinocyclocheilus grahami
TCTCTGTTTAAATCTAGATTAAAGACACATCTCTTTGGCCAAGCATTCAAATAATGCATCTCATAATCTTGTACTGCAGTTATATCTGATCAAATGCACATTATTATTCTTTAGCTTGGGTTAAACAAATCAATTTTGATTGGTTGAAAAAGCATCTACTAATTATGTCTCTATTTGTTTCTATGTTTTTGTAACTAGGTTTTACACAAGCTTCAGTTTGGATCCAGAACACCTGAGAAGAGATGATGCCAACCCCTCAGAGGACCTCAGATGATGCCAACCCTGAAACAACATACAGAACTACCAAACTTTGCTATAAGTTTGATTGAATCATATAATAATTGCTGTTAATAGTGTTCATTGTCTGTTTGATTACGTCTTTAATTGATTTTTCCGTACATTTCTGCCATATGTACATTAACTGACAGTCACCACTGATAAGCTTATACTAAATATTGTAGAAACTTAATTTTCTGTAAATTTGTATCGTGAAAAGTGCCATACAAATGAACTTAAATTGAACTGAACTGAATAATTTGCTCATGGAGACTTAGTTCGGAGTTGGTGTTTAATTTTGTTTTGTGTTTTTTGAGCCAATGGTATTTTGCTCAGCTTGCAAAGGACCCTCAGGTTCAAATGCTGCCATAATTTGCTCATGGACATTCAGCTCCAGATTGTGTTTTTGTTTCATTTATGTGTTTTGTTGTGCGTTGCTCTATATTCTGTTTTGCTCCACTCTGCTTTTTTTTTTTTCAACCATTCATACACACCATAATTTCAAATCACTCTGGAGCTGCAGGAACATGATGTCCTGTGCATTGTGCATATTCATGTAAAACTGTCTTTCACAGTATTAGTGCATTGTGGATGGTTGCTAGGATGTTGCTGTGAAGTTGTTAAGGTGTTCTGGGTGGTTGCTATTTTTTAATTAATTAATTTTTTGGTAGTGGTGGGGATTTTGATTCATCCCAGAGTCCTTGGAATCTATTCAACAAAAAAATAATGGTTCAGATTCATTCACTAATTCATTTAGTGACTTCTTTTTTTTTTTTTTGTGACTGTTGAGGACATGTTTATGGCAATAGGTGGTGACAAATGATAGTCTTATTGTTTTATCAATTTCCATTATTCTTTTATTCAAATTTTATTATGAGAAAATCATTGAAATAATTTGTTAAATGATTAGGTCTTATTTATATAAGCTTTAACTAACATTTCCAGAACACTGCAGGGAATGATTTAGAATGTCCACTCTGGGAATAATAAATCTTACAATTCTATATGTAGAGGAAATATCATGTGTTTAACTTGAAGTGATTCCAAAGAAATGAGGTAGATGATGAGGCAGATGATGTGTAAATTCTTCTCATTTTGTTTAACAATCATATTTTTTCATTTTGTACTGGACTTCAGAAGCTACACAAATGTTTAAATGTTTCCCAGAAGACAAAATAAGTACAATATACCCTGATCATCCAATTTTAAAAAAAGTTTACACCCCCTGTCTCTTAATGAATTGTGTGGCCTTCTTTAGCATCAGCACATGTTTTCAGCTTTTGTAATAGCTATGCATGAGTCCCTCAATTGTCCTCAGTGTTAAAAGATGAATTTCAAAATCATACAGTCAATGTTGGAAAGAGTTCAAATATGCAGAAGGTGCTAGAAAAACAAAGATTGTGCAGGAGCTGGAGGATTTTTTTTTTTTTTTGAAGAACAGCAGGCAGTTTAACTGCTCAGGACAAACAAGGGACTCATGAACAACTATCACAAAATATAAAAACAGTTGTGGATCATCCAGTTAATGACACATAGTGTTAAGATTCAAGGTTATGTAAACTTTTGAATGGGGTCATTTTTATAAATTCAGTTATTATTTTGTCTTGTGGAGTATATGTAAACATCTGTTATGTGAAATAGCTTATTCAAGACAGTACTACATAAAAAAAGAACATGTAATTTCCATAATCCCTCTTATTTTGTTTCAATTATTAACATTTTGCACATTCTGCAAGGGGTATGTAAACTTATGAGCACAACTGTGTGTGTGTGTATATATATATATATATATATATTTATTTATTTATATATATTGTACACTTCTGAAATAAAAATAAATAATATTTGGGATTTTGGAAAAATTGCACATCATTCACAAACGAGATTCATTTATGATATTTTATGACACATTCTAATATTTGGGTCATTCATTGTCAGTCTAAGGGTCTTTATTCTCACTTGAAAAGTAGTTACACACTTCTCAACAGTCTTCACAGTTCGAGGTGTCATTCATGTCAGCAGCACAGGCAAAGAAGAATGAGTTATGCGCTGAAGTTTAATACTCAGGCATAGAGGTTAATTCAGCTGCTCTAAGTATGAGCAATAGTAATAGTGATGCTTGCCTCAGCAAGCAGCACTAATTAAAATGTCTATGAGCTATAGTCTCACCCCCATCGCTCGCTGCATATATGTCGAGTGTGTCTGTGAGGGTTTGAGGTGGGAGTGGGTTGGGGTTAGTATATCACTGTAGATACGTCCTGTCGGTACGAATTAAGCTTGCCTCAGAGCTGCCTGTCGGTGTTAACCCATGGCTTTCTCATAATTAATCACAGAGCGGGACAGATCCATACCTCCATTTAAATGGCAGGACTGGAGCAGATGTCAGAAGACATTATTCAAAAATAGACATTGCAATAAATCACTCTGGCACTAGATTGGGAGCATGGATGTATAGCTTTGTTCTGCACCCCAGCTAAACTGAGGTTGGTCTATATTCTGGATATGGATCATCTGTAGTGCTACAGTATGTTCTTTTTTGTTTACTGCATCGTAGCGAAGGCTAATGTGGAAATACATAATATACTAAAGAGAACTTGCAAATGAGGCCTTTTTAATATCTTTTGATTGATTTTTCAGCTCTGATGATTTCGATAAGATTCTGATACATTTGGGCTTATTTCACTTATAATACAGGTGCATCTCAATAAATTAAAATGTGGAAAAGTTCATTTATTTCAGTAATTCAACTCAAATTGTGAAACTCATGTATTAAATAAATGCAATGCACACAGACTGAAGTAGTTTAAGTCTTTGGTTATTTTAATTGTGATGATTTTGGCTCACATTGAACAAAAACCCACCAATTCACTATCTCAACAAATTAGAATATGGTGACATGCCAATCAGCTAATCAACTCAAAACACTTGCAAAGGTTTCCTGAGCCTTCAAAATGGTCTCTGAGTTTGGTTCACTAGGCTACACAATCATGGGGAAGACTGCTGATCTGACAGTTGTCCAGAAGACAATCATTGACTCCCTTCACAAGGAGGGTAAGCCACAAACATTCATTGCCAAAGACGCTGGATGTTCACAGAGTGCTGTATCCAAGCATGTTAACAGAAAGTTGAGAGGGAGGAAAAAGTGTGGAAGAAAAAGATGCACAACCAACCGAGAGAACCGCAGTCTTATGAGGATTGTCAAGTAAAATCGATTCAAGAATTTGAGTGAACTTCACAAGGAATGGACTGAGGCTGAGGTCAAGGCATCAAGAGCCGCCACACACAGACGTGTCAAGGAATTTGACTACTGTTGTCATATTCCTCTTGTTAAGCCACTCCTGAACCACAGACAACGTCAGAGGTGTCTTACCTGGGCTAAGGAGAAGAAGAACTGGACTGTTGCCCAGTGGTCCAAAGTCCTCTTTTCAGATGAGAGTAAGTTTTGTATTTCATTTGGAAACCAAGGTCCTAGAGTCTGGAGGAAGGGTGGAGAAGCTCATAGCCCAAGTTGCTTGAAGATGCACCTGTATTCATGTTGCTTAAATTAAGCAATTCTTAGCAAATGGTGCAAATTTTAAAGGGAACCTTCTAATTCTGTACTTTTTTTGTACAATTTTTAAAGATAATAACAGGGTCCAAATACGCAGTTCATTTTCTATTTATTTACCAGATATAATAATCAACAGTGAACTCTCATGAAAGTGAACGATTCTTCTGACTGATTAAAATATTAACTCTGGGGTTTTTCAAGGACCAGTTCATAAGAATCATTTGCTCATGAATCAGACTACACTGGTCAGGCTTTATGTTGTTGATTTCGCCAAAAGGAATCGGTTCATAAGAATTATTTGTTTGAGAATTGGACTGTCTTGATTGCATTGCATGTTTTTGGTTTAAGATGGCTTCAAAATAATCATTTGTTGCGGATTAAAATGTTAACTCCTCAAGTTTGTGGGTCTTTTTGAATGATTCATTAGAATTTATGGTTCTTTTTAGTGAATCAACAACATATAGCACAACCTTCTATTGAATCATTCATAAGAGTTAATTGTTTATTCATTTTTTTTACTAGAAAAAAAACATGTTCAAAAGAATCATTTGTTGCTGATTTAATTTGTGAGTTTCTTTTTCAATGATTAATTTGAAGGAGCAACTCACATGAGGCATTTGTTGGTAAATCAGACAACACTTGTTGCGCTGTATATAGTAAATTCTCTAAAAAGAACCAGTTAAAAAGAATAATTTGTTCATGAATCAAACTACACTGCAGTCTGCAGTTATTATGTGCAAAGATGATACAGAAAAACCTGTTTGCAAATAGCAAACATTTGTATCATTTGTTTCTTCTGAGCAACATTGGAAGGAACATTGGAGACAAAAGGCAGAGCAACATCCATTGAAATTGAAACTAAATTTCTCTCTGAAAATGTGTCATTTTCAACTGAAAATGTGTAAGAAGAGAAATTATGTAATCCTATCGATACTGTCATTTAGACATGCAGACTTGGCAGTTTCCAAATGTAAAGAGACACCTGGCATCTTGGGAAAAAGCCTGTGACACACTTGAGTCTTTTCTCATATCACTTTGCACTTGTTTGGTGGTGTCATCGCACAAAAATGCAAAATATCTGATAAGTGGGAATGGTGCGAGTTCATCCAAAAAAAGGTTTTCAAGAGAAACATTTCACTTCTGCAGCGAGAAGACTTACTCTCTTGCCATTAAAAAATCATGGCTCATGTCAGTGGAGACTGTTTCAAAGGCCTTATTCAGCATAGCATGAATAATTCATCACAAGACAGAGACACAGATTTCTCAAAACAGTGAAGACAGGATTTAATACCCCATGATTTTGCAAACTCAAAGCATCACTTTGACCGTGGCATAATGAGGGTAACCTCTAAAAATAACTTCTGAATTCTAACAACTGGCAGACTAGTCATGACGTCGAAATATGTAGAGGAATAATACATTTGCATCAAGTGTTTCCAAAGATATAATAATAATAACTTATGCATTTAGCAGACGCTTTTATCCAAAGCAACTTACAGTGCATTCAGGCTATACAGTTTTTACCAGTATGTGTGTTCCCTGGGAATTGAACCCACAACCTTTTGCCCTGCTAACACAATGCTCTACCACTGAGCCACAGGGACACTGATTTAGGTTGCTTTTTTATTGGGGTATGTTGTCACATGTTTTAAATGTCCTGCTTTAATACTCAAGGTTTGATATCCGAAAACTGTTTCCTCTCCAATTGTTATAGCAAGATGTAATTTCTGACTCTGAAAGGAAATCATATGGGGGTTCATTTTGAGGTTTTTATCCCTAACTGTTTTTCTCTTCGATTCTGACATCTCTTGCTAACTTTTTGCAGGCTGGAATCCTTCAGGATTGATTTATTAGGAAACGAGGGGTTGCAGGATAAGCCATCTGCCCCGTGGAGTGAGCATTTTGGCCCTGCTGCCATTCATCACTTTCAGACATATTACAGATGTTGAGATCAGAGGAGGTCTGGAGCTCAATAAACCTGGAAAGTGGGGTGTGGGGCACAAGAATGGCTCTGAATTTCACTGTTCGGAGAATACCCATACCTACCGGTTATTTTACAGTGTAGACAATGGAGTATCTTTTCACCTAGGGGTTAGTGTGTTATGAATGAACCCAATTAAATAGTGATAGAAACAATTAAAAATGTGTCTTGCGTTTCCCAGATCATGTTCCTACTCTTGCTTCTTACTTCCCAGTAGAGGAGCTGTAATTTAAAAGCACACTGGAGAACTTTACTGTAAGGACCATTCACACAGCAGGTTTGAGCAACAATTTTGAACAAAAATAGTTGAATGTGCGAACGTCGGCATTGTACGTTGTGATGAGTGAACATTGATATGTATATTTTGGTTCAGTTGGAAAGTAGCATTCAACACCTCTCATACTAGATCAAGTGTAATCCCAAATCAATAAATTTAGTTCCATGCTTACAAATCAGACACAGTGCATTCTCTCAGAAAGGCCATGACAAACATGTTAACAGAAAGTTGAGAGGAAGGAAAAAGTGTGGAAGAAAAAGATGCACAACCAACCGAGAGAACCGCAGTCTTATGAGGATTGTCAAGTAAAATCGATTCAAGAATTTGAGTGAACTTCACAAGGAATGGACTGAGGCTGAGGTCAAGGCATCAAGAGCCGCCACACACAGACGTGTCAAGGAATTTGACTACTGTTGTCATATTCCTCTTGTTAAGCCACTCCTGAACCACAGACAACGTCAGAGGTGTCTTACCTGGGCTAAGGAGAAGAAGAACTGGACTGTTGCCCAGTGGTCCAAAGTCCTCTTTTCAGATGAGAGTAAGTTTTGTATTTCATTTGGAAACCAAAGTCCTAGAGTCTGGAGGAAGGGTGGAGAAGCTCATAGCCCAAGTTGCTTGAAGATGCACCTGTATTCATGTTGCTTAAATTAAGCAATTCTTAGCAAATGGTGCAAATTTTAAAGGGAACCTTCTAATTCTGTACTTTTTTTGTACAATTTTTAAAGATAATAACAGGGTCCAAATACGCAGTTCATTTTCTATTTATTTACCAGATATAATAATCAACAGTGAACTCTCATGAAAGTGAACGATTCTTCTGACTGATTAAAATATTAACTCTGGGGTTTTTCAAGGACCAGTTCATAAGAATCATTTGCTCATGAATCAGACTACACTGGTCAGGCTTTATGTTGTTGATTTCGCCAAAAGGAATCGGTTCATAAGAATTATTTGTTTGAGAATTGGACTGTCTTGATTGCATTGCATGTTTTTGGTTTAAGATGGCTTCAAAATAATCATTTGTTGCGGATTAAAATGTTAACTCCTCAAGTTTGTGGGTCTTTTTGAATGATTCATTAGAATTTATGGTTCTTTTTAGTGAATCAACAACATATAGCACAACCTTCTATTGAATCATTCATAAGAGTTAATTGTTTATTCATTTTTTTTACTAGAAAAAAAACATGTTCAAAAGAATCATTTGTTGCTGATTTAATTTGTGAGTTTCTTTTTCAATGATTAATTTGAAGGAGCAACTCACATGAGGCATTTGTTGGTAAATCAGACAACACTTGTTGCGCTGTATATAGTAAATTCTCTAAAAAGAACCAGTTAAAAAGAATAATTTGTTCATGAATCAAACTACACTGCAGTCTGCAGTTATTATGTGCAAAGATGATACAGAAAAACCTGTTTGCAAATAGCAAACATTTGTATCATTTGTTTCTTCTGAGCAACATTGGAAGGAACATTGGAGACAAAAGGCAGAGCAACATCCATTGAAATTGAAACTAAATTTCTCTCTGAAAATGTGTCATTTTCAACTGAAAATGTGTAAGAAGAGAAATTATGTAATCCTATCGATACTGTCATTTAGACATGCAGACTTGGCAGTTTCCAAATGTAAAGAGACACCTGGCATCTTGGGAAAAAGCCTGTGACACACTTGAGTCTTTTCTCATATCACTTTGCACTTGTTTGGTGGTGTCATCGCACAAAAATGCAAAATATCTGATAAGTGGGAATGGTGCGAGTTCATCCAAAAAAAGGTTTTCAAGAGAAACATTTCACTTCTGCAGCGAGAAGACTTACTCTCTTGCCATTAAAAAATCATGGCTCATGTCAGTGGAGACTGTTTCAAAGGCCTTATTCAGCATAGCATGAATAATTCATCACAAGACAGAGACACAGATTTCTCAAAACAGTGAAGACAGGATTTAATACCCCATGATTTTGCAAACTCAAAGCATCACTTTGACCGTGGCATAATGAGGGTAACCTCTAAAAATAACTTCTGAATTCTAACAACTGGCAGACTAGTCATGACGTCGAAATATGTAGAGGAATAATACATTTGCATCAAGTGTTTCCAAAGATATAATAATAATAACTTATGCATTTAGCAGACGCTTTTATCCAAAGCAACTTACAGTGCATTCAGGCTATACAGTTTTTACCAGTATGTGTGTTCCCTGGGAATTGAACCCACAACCTTTTGCCCTGCTAACACAATGCTCTACCACTGAGCCACAGGGACACTGATTTAGGTTGCTTTTTTATTGGGGTATGTTGTCACATGTTTTAAATGTCCTGCTTTAATACTCAAGGTTTGATATCCGAAAACTGTTTCCTCTCCAATTGTTATAGCAAGATGTAATTTCTGACTCTGAAAGGAAATCATATGGGGTTCATTTTGAGGTTTTTATCCCTAACTGTTTTTCTCTTCGATTCTGACATCTCTTGCTAACTTTTTGCAGGCTGGAATCCTTCAGGATTGATTTATTAGGAAATGAGGGGTTGCAGGATAAGCCATCTGCCCCGTGGAGTGAGCATTTTGGCCCTGCTGCCATTCATCACTTTCAGACATATTACAGATGTTGAGATCAGAGGAGGTCTGGAGCTCAATAAACCTGGAAAGTGGGGTGTGGGGCACAAGAATGGCTCTGAATTTCACTGTTCGGAGAATACCCATACCTACCGGTTATTTTACAGTGTAGACAATGGAGTATCTTTTCACCTAGGGGTTAGTGTGTTATGAATGAACCCAATTAAATAGTGATAGAAACAATTAAAAATGTGTCTTGCGTTTCCCAGATCATGTTCCTACTCTTGCTTCTTACTTCCCAGTAGAGGAGCTGTAATTTGAGTATCTTTTCACCTAGGGGTTAGTGTGTTATGAATGAACCCAATTAAATAGTGATAGAAACAATTAAAAATGTGTCTTGCGTTTACCAGATCATGTTCCTACTCTTGCTTCTTACTTCCCAGTAGAGGAGCTGTAATTCAAAAGCACACTGGAGAACTTTACTGTAAGGACCATTCACACAGCAGGTTTGAGCAACAATTTTGAACAAAAATAGTTGAATGTGCGAACGTCGGCATTGTACGTTGTGATGAGTGAACATTGATATGTATATTTTGGTTCAGTTGGAAAGTAGCATTCAACACCTCTCATACTAGATCAAGTGTAATCCCAAATCAATAAATTTAGTTCCATGCTTACAAATCAGACACAGTGCATTCTCTCAGAAAGGCCATGACAAATATTCCATGTCGAGAACACAGCAGCATTTTCTTAGAAATCCTTGTAAGCTGACAGGCAACATATGCTGTACTGCGTGCGCTTACAACCTCTCATTACAGTCTTTTACTCGGTGACATGAGAGATGTGGGTGAACAGAGCTATTAGAGAAAAACACTAACCCTGAAATAACTGAAGCTGAACAAAGTTTTGCAGAAATTTTACAGAATGAAACTTCATTGCCATGTTTCCTGATATAAAATGGTTTATTGTTACAAACATGAAATAAAAGGAAAAGCATATGACTAAATCGCTTTTATAGATGGATAAAAGGATGAATAAATACGTGGATGGATGGATAAAATGATGGATAAATACATGGATGGATGGATAAAATGATGGATAAATATGTGGATGGATGATGGATGAAGATGGGTGTATATTCAGATTGATAGATAAAGATGGATATCTATACAGATAGATAGATGGAGATGGAGATATTGTAATGATTAGTCCACTGAAGGTGAGTTGAAGATGAACCCAAGTGCAGCTTTATTTACAAAGTAGTGATGTTAGGTTCTTGAACGAATCGTTCTTTTGAGCCGGTTCTCAGGAAGGAACCGTTTGAGGCGGTTCACAAATCGAACTGAATCGAACTTTAGTTCCGGGTTGATGACGCAGGACGCACAGCCGAAGTAGCACGTCCAACTCAAAAAGAACAGAATGAGCCGGTTCAACCAACTGTCGAAGTTTGCCGAGGATTACCGAGGACTCAACAAGAACCGAATGAGCCGTGGCGAAGTTTGCCGAGGATTACCGAAGATTCTGATGAGTGAGTTGACGATACTGTGCAAGCCTGAGGTGCGTACTGGAAATATGCTTGTTTATTATGACTGTTATTAATTTACATTTTATTAAAACCAGCAAAAACCTTTCTTTAAGTCACACGTCAAGAACCAACCAATGAGAGACAGGACACATAAGACAACCAATGAGAACATGACACATGACACATGAACCAAGGAACCAATCAGAACATAACACACAGACAAGGAAATCACATGACACAAACAGGGAACATGACTAAACTCTAAAATAAAAGACATGAGAGCAATGAACAAGAAACACAAACAAAACCCAAACCCCACATTACATATATATTCAGATGGAGATGGTTATATATTCAGATAGATCAGTTGGAGATGGTTATATATTCAGGTAGATAGATTAAAATGGATACAAATTCAGATAGATAGATGGAGATGGATATGTATTCAGATGGATAGATGAAGATGGATATATATTCAGAGAGATAGATGGAGATGGATATATATTCAGAGAGATTAAAATGGATATATATTCAGATAGATAGATGCTAGCAGAGCTCTGGAGTATTGAAGGTCTTCTCTCACAGTTGCTCAGATTTTATTTGGCATTTTCTAGTGAGCTGGCAGATGTCTATCTGTGATTACAGATGCCTGTTGCCTTTCTGGCAAGCAAACACTACAGAAATATCAAATGATAATGATTCATTAAGCTAACATTTGTGCAAGTTTGAAAGCCTGGAATTCAGCCAAACAGGAAGCGCAAATTCCGGAGTTTTCTCCTCATAGTAATCGTCCTTAGAAATGTAACAGGACAATGGCCAAGCTGCCTGTCTTTGGAGGATTGTTACCCGGCAACATAATAAAATTAATAAGAATGACTTAATATCTCCAGCCTTGAATGCATGAACATATTTCCTTGCTTAAAAGCAGCACACATTCTCTTTCATGTAGCTTTTGGTGAATTAGAATTTTGGGATAAATTATTGGGTTCTTTATTCCTACAGTGATTTTCCCACCTGTATTATCTCTGTTTTTAATTCAATGATATTTTCAGGCTGAATTATGTATTATATAATTCCTCTTTTGAAGGCATTTTCATATGCGCACACGTTCTTAACTGCAAATTACACAAAATAATCAGTTGCCCTGATTAATATAAACCGCAGTCTTCATAGACATGGAATCCCTCCGCATGTGGGGTTTTAATGGCTATTCATACATTGCTGATATTATATGAATAATAATAGAGAGCATTCTTACAACCGTGGCTGTTTAAACTCGTGATCGTGTATGTCGTACTTCCAGGCTATTTTTATAGTGAACTCTCCGTAAGATGTTGGTGATATTTCGCATCATTACCGGGGTCCCCTAGGACATGCTGTTTAATTTTTTATGACAGACTGAATACTGGATGCACATGATTAAAATATGGATCACTATTCTGTTCCCAGCATGCACTGCAGTGGCTCTGCAACACTGAAGCTGCTGTTTGAAAATAACACCCAAAAAATGCACAGGAGGTAAGTACACAAAGGAGGTAGGAGTATCAATGCTACAGTCCTGAGGTTTAATTGACCCTTCGCAGGGAGTTTGACTGGCAGGCGATCTGACTAATCTTAACTCAGAATCTATATATATATATATATATATATATATATTCTGAGTTAAAGATAAAATAAAGATACCATCTGATGTACATTTATGTTTTTTTGTGCTATAACTAGTTAAGAGGAAGAGACGATCAGTTCATGTGCAGCTTGAGCTGAGGCGCTACAGCGATCTGTCACGACACATTAAAGAGCGAAAAAACTGTATTTATTGTTTGAATTTCTTTAAAAAAAATACAACATTTGAAAGCTGAGACTTTGTTTCATACCTAAAAGTAACCTGCTCTGTCTTGTCTGCCCATGCATTGTCAATTTTCTCTTTGCGCCGCAATGTATTTTTCACTGCTGAGAACATGTGTAGCGTGAGAGCGACATGGCTTGTCGGACAGAACAACAGTAACGAAGGGGGGCGGGTCTTTGCAAACGGTCAATTTTATGGAAAAGAATGACTTGTGCATTCTTCAAAATATCTCCATTTGTGTTCCACAGAAGAAAGTAAGTCATACAGGTTTGGAACATCTAAGAGTACTTAGAGTATAAAGTATAAAGTTTTTCAAAGAGTCAAACCCCCTTAATTTGCACTATGTAATCACTATCAGCAATTAATTAATAAAAA
>NW_015505736.1:393530-430406 GCF_001515645.1 Sinocyclocheilus grahami
ACATGACACATGAACCAAGGAACCAATCAGAACATAACACACAGACAAGGAAATCACATGACACAAACAGGGAACATGACTAAACTCTAAAATAAAAGACATGAGAGCAATGAACAAGAAACACAAACAAAACCCAAACCCCACATTACATATATATTCAGATGGAGATGGTTATATATTCAGATAGATCAGTTGGAGATGGTTATATATTCAGGTAGATAGATTAAAATGGATACAAATTCATATAGATAGATGGAGATGGATATGTATTCAGATGGATAGATGAAGATGGATATATATTCAGAGAGATAGATGGAGATGGATATATATTCAGAGAGATTAAAATGGATATATATTCAGATAGATAGATGCTAGCAGAGCTCTGGAGTATTGAAGGTCTTCTCTCACAGTTGCTCAGATTTTATTTGGCATTTTCTAGTGAGCTGGCAGATGTCTATCTGTGATTACAGATGCCTGTTGCCTTTCTGGCAAGCAAACACTACAGAAATATCAAATGATAATGATTCATTAAGCTAACATTTGTGCAAGTTTGAAAGCCTGGAATTCAGCCAAACAGGAAGCGCAAATTCCGGAGTTTTCTCCTCATAGTAATCGTCCTTAGAAATGTAACAGGACAATGGCCAAGCTGCCTGTCTTTGGAGGATTGTTACCCGGCAACATAATAAAATTAATAAGAATGACTTAATATCTCCAGCCTTGAATGCATGAACATATTTCCTTGCTTAAAAGCAGCACACATTCTCTTTCATGTAGCTTTTGGTGAATTAGAATTTTGGGATAAATTATTGGGTTCTTTATTCCTACAGTGATTTTCCCACCTGTATTATCTCTGTTTTTAATTCAATGATATTTTCAGGCTGAATTATGTATTATATAATTCCTCTTTTGAAGGCATTTTCATATGCGCACACGTTCTTAACTGCAAATTACACAAAATAATCAGTTGCCCTGATTAATATAAACCGCAGTCTTCATAGACATGGAATCCCTCCGCATGTGGGGTTTTAATGGCTATTCATACATTGCTGATATTATATGAATAATAATAGAGAGCATTCTTACAACCGTGGCTGTTTAAACTCGTGATCGTGTATGTCGTACTTCCAGGCTATTTTTATAGTGAACTCTCCGTAAGATGTTGGTGATATTTCGCATCATTACCGGGGTCCCCTAGGACATGCTGTTTAATTTTTTATGACAGACTGAATACTGGATGCACATGATTAAAATATGGATCACTATTCTGTTCCCAGCATGCACTGCAGTGGCTCTGCAACACTGAAGCTGCTGTTTGAAAATAACACCCAAAAAATGCTCTTCCTTGTTTCATTAATGCTAACAGGAAAAACACAGCATGTATTGACGAATGACTATGTCACAAAGTGTCAACGTAAGTGCTAACTGTATTTGTACAAGTGCGGATGATGGCCAAGTAATTAGGTGTTTTTCAAAAGGCACTGACAGGCTACCTGGAAGAGATCATTTATTTTAAGCATTTTGTCAATTCCGGGCCCTTTTATGTCAGAAATTTAAACTAATTGATTCCTTTTGTTATATGAAGGATGCTTTAAATCATGGAATGTTTTTTTTTCATGCCTTCACAATTTTCACTGCTTTTCAAATGCCTTTTTTTGGTAAATAAATATAAATTGACAATCTTGTGGCTTTATGGCCTGCAATTTTTCTCTAATTGAATTTTAACACAAGTAATATACTTTACGATTAAATGAGATGTGATGTATGAGAACAAAATACAAATTCAATGGAAGTTAATATCGCTCGTGAACTGTGAATTTTATTGTCCAATTAAGATGTCATTTTGTCAAATTATGCAAAAATGGGAAAATGTTATGTAATTGGTTTTGCTTCTAAAATATTAGGTATGCAATTAGGCATTCCCACTAGATAATACTTCTTATGGTCTATTTTTATGATTTTTTTTCACTTGCATTAAAAAAAAATCTTAATTTTAAGAGGTCTTAAATTTGGAAATGGAAGAGTACGAATCACGATATTGTCTAAGGTAATTATTAAACTTCAAAAGTGTTACGGAAGGAGACTCACACAGAGGATTAGAGTAACACAGATTACTTTTATTGACGGAAACAGATGATTAGGAGTTTGAATGGAGAATTTCACAGTACTGATGAGGAATATAATGAAAGTCTTGAACTTACAGGATATCGGGGACGAGATGGATGGAGGACAGATGACAGCACACACCTCAGTATAACAGTGCAGGCAATATCCACACGGAAACTTGGGGAGGAGACACACGCTGGAGAAGAGCACTGGAGAACACGCTGGAGAAGGCACAGGAGGTAAGTACACAAAGGAGGTAGGAGTATCAATGCTACAGTCCTGAGGTTTAATTGACCCTTCGCAGGGAGTTTGACTGGCAGGCGATCTGACTAATCTTAACTCAGAATCTATATATATATATATATATATATATATGTATTTATATATATATATATATATATATATAAGATTCTGAGTTAAAGATAAAATAAAGATATCATCTGATGTACATTCATGTTTTTTGTGCTATAACTAGTTAAGAGGAAGAGACGATCAGTTCATGTGCAGCTTGAGCTGAGGCGCTACAGCGATCTGTCACGACACATTAAAGAGCGAAAAGACGGTATTTATTGTTTGAATTTCTTTAAAAAAAATACAACATTTGAAAGCTGAGACTTTGTTTCATACCTAAAAGTAACCTGCTCTGTCTTGTCTGCCCATGCATTGTCAATTTTCTCTTTGCGCCGCAATGTATTTTTCACTGCTGAGAACATGTGTAGCGTGAGAGCGACATGGCTTGTCGGACAGAACAACAGTAACGAAGGGGGGCGGGTCTTTGCAAACGGTCAATTTTATGGAAAAGAATGACTTGTGCATTCTTCAAAATATCTCCATTTGTGTTCCACAGAAGAAAGTAAGTCATACAGGTTTGGAACATCTAAGAGTACTTAGAGTATAAAGTATAAAGTTTTTCAAAGAGTCAAACCCCCTTAATTTGCACTCTGTAATCACTATCAGCAATTAATTAATAAAAAGACTGAAACTCTATCCTGAACTGATGATCCCATCTGAATTCACATCAGGGGGTTTCTGCCTAATAATGCTGTGTGACATTTGTGAAAAGCACAATTGGCTATTCATGGTCATAACAGTGGAAGGATGGAAGAGGAAAGGTAATAATAAAAGAGTCTAACGGCTCTACTGTGGCTTAGACCTTCAACTGAATGCCTAATACTCCTCTTTTGGAGGAGGACAAATTCGTAATGCCATGTGAACCTGTAAGCTCCTCGGAAATCACATCACAGATTTATCTGCTGGCATGATCAGCACTTTGCGAATATGAAAATTTATACATATATATATATATATATATATATATATATATATATATATATATATATATATATATATATATATGTTATTTATGTCTTGTAGAGGGTCTCCACTCTGCTCTTTCATTGTAAATAATTTTTGTTGTCAAGATCTAAAATGGCCAAGAAAATACAGGAAAAATGCAACATGTACAATGATTCATAATATTTCAGCTAAAATATTATGATTATCAACCAGGTTTTAGTTGCTTCTAACTGTATATTAATTATCATGTTTTGATAGACTTTTGTGTATTCACTAATTGCCTCTAAAGCACTTCCTGCCAGTCACTGTGAGGTCCAGCGTAACAATAGTTGCAGTTTGTTCACACAAGCCCAGCAGGCCGACTTGCTTTGACAAGTTAGTAAGCAATCTCTTCTCCAGCACTCCTTCTTCTTGTCTCTGTATCTCTGAAAACAACAGCAGGGAGTGAACCACGGGGTCAGACCCCCTCCAATCATCTAAAACATGGCCGAGCCCACCTGCCACTCATCTCTCAGAGTCTGCAGCCTGCTGATAGAGAGCAGAACGAAAAAAGCAAGATAGTCCGTCCTCCAGGAATAGCACCGCATCGAAGCCCGACCCTCCCGTGTCTGAAGCACTGACGCAAATCTGTCAGATGCTCAAGGCTGGTCTTCCTCTATGGGGCCCGTGCTTGGTGATACAGTATG
Organism: Sinocyclocheilus grahami; assembly: GCF_001515645.1. Classification (NCBI taxonomy): domain Eukaryota; kingdom Metazoa; phylum Chordata; class Actinopteri; order Cypriniformes; family Cyprinidae; genus Sinocyclocheilus; species Sinocyclocheilus grahami. Next base: position 397,616 of record NW_015505736.1, read on the forward strand.
ACAGAAAGCGTCATGTCTCGCTTCAAGTTAATGTTGACAAGGTGGACGACCAGCGCTGGGCTGCTGGGGGCTTCTCACATGGTTCACAGATGCACAACCCTTCATAATTGCCTCGGGCCACATTTCTTTTTTAAAATCGTTTGTTTTGGACATTAAAGTCATCTCTGGTTAGAGACTTCGTGGGGGGAATGAAATCGAAGCTTAATATGATTCTCAGTATATGAATGGTCAGTTCATCAAAGGGTTAGAGTATTGATCTGGCATACTGCTGGTGGAAATAACGTTAGAGGAGTAGGTAAATTCAGGGGAAAGTTACTGCATCCATCTGCAGTCCTTTATTTATTTCTTGTGAAGGGCCTCACCCTACTGGAAACAAATAAGAAAAAGTGGTCAATTTGTATTTGCTGGAAAATAAATTGCACAAATGTAGGACTGAAAATAGAAGCAAATTTGACCCTGTGCAATATATATTCAAGTTAAGACTAATGTTTTGGAAAACACAGTATTGGTAACAAGAAGAAAAGTGGTCAAATTGTGAGGCCATTCACAATAAATAAATAAAGGACTGCAGATGGATGCAGTTTTGACCCTAGCACCGTATTTTCAATAAATTTGTCAGACCAGGTCAAAAGTGCATTGTTGAAAGAGAGACATAAACACACACACATACACATGCACAGATTAAAGATATTCTGTAGAATGTAGGAAACCATACAGTTGGCGAAGCCATTGACTTCTATAGTATTTTTTTTCATATTAAAAATTGTCTTTGATCTTTCAAGCTGTTTAATGCCACTCAGCGGGTGTTGCATTGCTTCGGTCCAAAAGAACTCAAATAAAAATCGCCCATCCATAAAAAAAAGTGTCTCGCATGGCTCCAGGGGGTGAACAAAGGCCTTCTGTAGCGATTCGATGCATTTTTGTAAGAAAAATATCCATATTCAAAACGTAATAATCACTTGAATCTAGCTTGCGCTCACTGTTGTACACTGGAAGCAGTTCCGGGAGCATGACGTATGAGGTCGGCTTTGCGCATGCGCCGCTCAGAAGTGACGCACGCGGAAACGCAGCGGAGAGATCCAAATAAAACAACGGTCAAGAATTAGAAGTACAAAACGAGGATTTGTAAAGAAGAATGTCAGAGGATTTCGATATAAGCCAAGAGGAGACTGGTTTTCCTTTGCTAAAGTAAAGAAACTTTGCTTCTTTTGATCCTGTAAACAAACGTTGGTTTTCACGAGACTCACCGGCGCATGTGCAACGCTGACCTCATATGTCATGCTCCCGGAACTGCTTCCAGTGTACAACAGTGAGCGCAAACTACATTAAAGTGATTATTACGTTTTGAATATGGATATTTTTCTAACAAAAACGCATCGATTCGCTACAGAAGGCCTTTGTTCACCCCCCGGAGCCGTGTGAGACACTTTTTTATGGATGGGCGATTTTTATTTAAGTTTTTTTGGACTGAAGCAATGCAACACCCGCTGAGTGGCATTAAACAGCTTGAAAGATCAAAGACAATGTTTAATATAACTCCGACTGGATTCGTCTGAAAGAAGAAAGTCATATACACCTAGGATGCCTCGGGGCTGAGTAAAACGCAGCCTAATTTTCATTTTTGGGTGAACTAACCCTTTAAGTCGCATAGTGTATAACTCGCATTTTATTATTATTTTCACAAATACCAGTAAATAAAAAGTCACAAACAATATAAACATTTATTTTAGTTCCCTTAATTCCACAACAAATCATTTAAATGTAACAGTATTCAGAACAGCAATGACAAATATAGGTATTAAACAAACATAAGTTATAGTGGCATTCATTATAAACAACATTTATTACAAACGCCAAGCCTAAGCAAATTTATTTAAACTGAAACTACTATAAAGATATGCTTAGCATTCAAGGGCGTAGAATTAGGTAGGGACGCTAGGGACATGTCCCTACCAATATCCAGCAACTACCAAATTGTTCCTAGCAATAATTTTATCAAACAATTAAATGTATGTATACGTTTTTGTAATTTCGGATGCTTCTGAAATATGTCATGCCTTTGACAATACCTAAGAAGTTAAAAAGTAAATACGTTAGAAAACGGCACACCTTCAAGGACGCTTATTTTATACATGGGCGAAGTAAGAATGTAAGGTAGTTGCACACCAGACAAGAAGCGCAGCGCCGTGTCTAGGACAATTCCCAGGTATTGCACACAGCTCAAGACAGCGGTCCAATTATGTTTCTGTTATAATAATTTTTGTTGTCTATACAGTACAGCAAGCATGCAGTGTAGTTTCCTGTAATAGTTGGAAGAGTTATAATAGCTATGTTAGCATAAAATAGCAATATTAGCATAACAGTTGACAATGACATTGTGTTAAGGCAGATTTTGAGTGGATTTTCATTTTGTTTGACTGGGACAAAAGTTGCTCTGAAAGTGATCCCAACAAAATTGTTCCTCTGTCTGAACTTCTCTATTTTCCTAGAACGATTTTAAAATGTCATGGTTACATAGTAAACATTATCAATCTTGATGTTAACTGACAGTTTAATCATCCCACAATTTGTTCTCTGACTGCCTGGCAAGCAGTTTCTTGATTTAACAACTTCTTATCTAATTGACTGGATTTACGTTACTTTTCATAGATTTTTTCCCCCCCTTCACAGCCAATCATAGGACATTTCACTGAGTTAAATTTCCAGAATGACCCCTGAAAAAATCTCACATCGAGGCATGGCTTTTTATTTTGCATGTGTGCGTGCACATGTTGGTTTGCCAGGTAAACATTTAAATTAAACTTAAACGGTCATAGTTAACTGAATTCCCCAAAGCCCCTAAGGGGACATGGTGAGGGGAAACATTTTTAGATAGGCGCTTACACAGTCATATGTGACCCTGGAGCAAAAAAACAGTCTTAAGTCGCTGGGGTATATTTCTAGCAATAGCCAAAAATACATTGTATGGGTCAAAATGATTGATTTTTCTTTTATGCCAAAAATCATTAGGATATTAAGTAAAGATCATGTTCCATGAAGATATTTTGTAAATTTCCTACCGTAAATATATCAAAACTTAATTTTTGAGTAGTAATATGCAATGCTAATAACTTAAAAGTTCTGGACAACTTTATAGGCGTTTTCTCAATATTTTAAATTTTTTTGCACCCTCAGATTCCAGATTTTCAAATAGTTGTATCTCGGCCAAATATGGTCCTATCCTAACAAACCATATATCAATTGGAAAGCTTATGTTATTATTATATTATTCAGCTTTCATCTAATGTATAAATCTCAGTTTTGAAAAATTGACCCTTATGACTGGTTTTGTGGTCCAGGGTCACATATTTACAGAATAACTTGTCAATGGCTGGGAAGAGTTAACAACTCTTAGCTGATTCTGCTGTGCAAATATTTTGCTATCAAATATTTCTGTCAAAACAAAGCCAAGTGTGTTTTTTCTCCTTTTCCATTTGACTATTGTATCTGCCATCAAGATAAATGTTGGTGTGCACATCAAAAGCGAAGCCAATATTTGTATCGCGTTATCGCTTTAGATTACTCATGGGATGTTTTTGTGTCATTCACATGAATTAGAAATATCGAATGTGCTCTCCTCCGTTTTCTGATACAAGCGGATGTGTCAAACCGAACATAAGCCCTTCGCTGATTGGCTTGCATGAAAATGCATCATGCAAATTTCCTGTTCGAGTTTAAATTTTTCAACTTGCACGGAAGACGCTGTTGAGGCGAATATCGCATGCTCGCATGCTCGCGGCAATCGCGTCACACAATTCACGTCATTTGCATTGCCCGGCGTGAATTGTCATCTATTCGCATCTTTACATTGACTTTGTATGTAATCTACTCGTGGAAATAACTAAATTTGCTTTTGGTGTGCACACACGATAACACCTCATAATGCTATGGCAAGTTTTATTCTTCAGCAACAGTTTAAAACATACAAAATCAATTGTAAAGATAACATTCACAAAACTAAATTACAGTATGAAAACATCAAATTGCTTAAGTTTCCACTGGTATTTTATCCATAAGTGGTGTTAAAGAAGTTGCTGCCGGCTTTATTTCAGTGTAGTGACGTATTTCCAGCTGAAACAGAATATTGAATAGAGGGCGTGGTTTTATTTTTGCGCTCCTCTTCTCTGTCTCTCACTCATTGCAACCGGTATAACGGTTGAAGGGGGGTGTTTAAGCATATTCTGCCCAAGCCGTCAAACTGATGTCATCAGAGAAGGAATGCCATTCCAGAGCGGAAGCAAATGTTCAGATTTTGATTAAAGATTACCAAGACAAACATTAACTTGCACGGATTAATTGTTCACATCAAGCCTAGCAATGTGCATTAATAAAGTAAATAAAGTCAATTTTGATTTCATGCGGACTTTAAAATGATATTTTTTTATTTTAAATCTCTCATTTATGAACATTTCGGTCATTTGGAAGTCAATGGGGTGCAAAACAAAAATTTTCAAAATATCTTATTTTGTGTTGCACAGAAAAAAGTCACACAGGTTTGGTACGACATGAATATTGACAAAAAAAAATTCTTTTAGCATTTTATCCATAAGTGGTGTTGTTCATGTGCTTCAAAATGTCAACATGTAGGAAGCATAATACTAGTTTGTTTTGCTTAGTATGAGAATTTTGATCTCTGCTGCCTTTGATTGCTTCATAATTTATGGTCATAAATTATTACATACTCTGGCCAGCAGATCGTTTCAAGTATGCATCTTATTTGTAAACATAACAAAAACAAATATGAACAGATCTATAGTATACATCACTGGAAATGCAGACCACTGTGGAGGAAAATCTGAAAACCAAGCATGGGCAAAAAAAAAAAATATATATTGTATGTTCACATCTGAACTTGTACCCACTGGCAATTCAAATTCAGTTTGTAGCTTTGAGAAGTTCCTCACAAACATAACAGAACTGAATCAGCTTGAAGTGCAGTGAATTTTTTGTCTCACACCATGTTTTTCAGCTCGCTATAAATATCCCTGGAGTCTAGCACGACAGTGACGGTGACGCACACTGTGTATCATCAAATTTCTCCCTCGCACACCACTGCCAGCTTAAATTTTGTCAAGGTGTTCACGAGCCTTCGGCCAGCATCCCCTCTCGCTCTAGTTTACTCTCAGCTGCACTAGACATCAAAAAGCCTTCCTTCCCACTGAAATATCTGGATGATGTGGACGTCTCACCATGTGTTTGCATGACTAGTTACGCAGATCTGTGTGCCCCTGCTGGTGGATGCTGTAACTACACCATTTGGTTTATCTATTGATGAATGTGTTGTGCATTCTGACAAAATAACATTTTTGAAAACAAGATATAGATTGTTAATATAGTAGATGTTTATCAGTCGTTTACTATTTTTGGAAGGCTTTTAAAGGGATTGTTCTCTCAAAAATGTACATTTTTGTTTTTAATGTCATCATTTACAAAAAAATTGGGTAATTTGAAAAGTCAATGGACACTTTTCACATTTCTGGAGTTCTCAGAGGAACAAGTCATCATAGCTGAGTAAACTTCTATAATGGTGAACGGATATGACGGCAAATATATTTTTTGCGTTCTCATTTGCCCAAACAGCAAAAGAAAAATTTCACGATAGCATTTATATGACTTTCCAAAAGAGGAAAATGATATTGAGAGATTGTTACATTGGTCAGAAGCGAGAAAGATGTCAAGTATGCTGTTGGGAGGTTGGAAATACTGGGGAGTTTTATGACTCTTTGTCTGTAAGCATGGTATTTTGCATATGTAATTCGCTTGGGTGTGAATGCACAAATTAGTAAAGATTCTTAGAACATCAATATGTTGCATAGGTATCAGCATGTAATATACACGCTTGTTTCGATCATACGAAGGCAAATTCATAGATACTAAACAAGGTAAGATTACATATAGTGAAAAGGGATGATCAGGAATGGGTCCCCTCACAAGCATACTAAAATAGTCTAAGAATATCAAAGACAAAATACACAATGACAATAATATACTCAATGGCCTGAAGAAATATGTGTGTTCATTCAAATAACGGTTTTTCTATGAATTAACTAGAACACAGTCCATTTCTACTCTGCTTTTCCTTGGGACAAGCAGGGATTTTCCCTGCTTTACATACTTTTGGCCAATAAACCCAGTGATATCAGCGTTGGTTGCCATGCAACAAAGAGGCCTGTTCGACTTCCTGGGGTGTTACGCATTCCGGGGGGAAGGGTCCATGGGTCCTCATATGGTCCCTCAGTATTTGTCATATAAAAAGAGAATATATAGTGTGTTGGATTGGTCCAGACGCTACACTCACTTAGACGTTGTATTAGAAACACTCGCACAACAGCGTTAACTAGTTTTATGTAATTTAATGCCAAGGTACGAAGACACAAGCATAGTGTTATAATTGTACATTAAAATGAGACACAGGCCCATTTTATTTAAAACTATTTTTATATAGGTAATTATGTTGTTCTTGTTTTTATAATTCAAACTACTGTAACTCAGAATAGGTTTTAATATGACATTATGGTAGAAAATATCTTTGACTAAATAGATCATGTTGTTTGCATAAGTATTTCTGCGTTGCAGAAGATGTACATTTACACATGGTGAAAAACAATCACCCTAATGAGCACACAATTCACCTCGAAACCTATGAGTCACTTAAATAACAACCACATTTTCTAAATACGTCCAGGTTGTGAATCTAAAGTGCAACAATGAATATAAAGAATGTAAAGCCTTCTTTATATTTCGAAACTATACATAACTATATATATATATATATTTCCAACTAATTCTTACTTAATTCAGTGAGATCCTCTATTAGTGCTAATTACAGTAACTCCAATCATGTACAATTTTTCCAAGCAGTTGTTTGTGAGGATTCATTTTTACCATGCTAGTCCATTATTTTTATAGACTTCATGGCAGCTCAGATATAAACCCACTCCTAAATGCCACGTATGACCAAAACGAACTGTGATTGGCCGCTTTGACAGGAACGAACATCTGACTGATATGTAAAGTTGGCCGTTTTTGGCCAGAAATAGAAGATGGGGTGTGGAACAGACCTTAGGCAAGACTATCATTCAATTGTCAGCTTTATAAATGGTTAATTCTTTCACATTATTTTAATATTCAATTTTAAAAACTTTACATTGAAAAGATTTACTGAATAAATGTACACACATGGAGGCCGTTCAAATCAATACGGGCTTTCTATACAGGCAGTTGAGTATTTGATCAGGAAAAGCACTTTTAACTTCTCTACACATCCACATAAGCTAACCAATGGCGACACATCTAATGAGGAGAGACACATCAGTGCAATAGAACAAATGAATCCCTCGGCTCTTCGACCTCTGAGCATTAACAAATGTCCTGAGGGAAGCTAAAGAGTGTTTATCAACGGTTTATTATTCTCACAGCCAGACAAAAACAGGTTATAAACCACCTACGGGGTGACTAATAGGGCACATGGTGGTCGGGTGTTCATTGCGTCGAATCTCTGACGTAAATAGCGCAGATGTGGAAAAGGTCAATTGAATGAGGTAGCACAGGACATTTTGACAGCTTTAATAAAGTGTGTAAATTTAACCCGAGAGGCATTATAAACATGAGTGGAACCAGTATTTGAGTAATTGAAAAGTTGTCAAACTAAAGAGCCACTCTGGGAGGTCTTTAGTTTGACAAAATGTATTAATGGTGTGCATTTTATTATTATGCAAATTTTGCTATAAAAATGTACAATATAACAACATATATTTAATTAAATCATTTATTAATATGCCAAAAGATTTATTATTAAATAGTAATAATATGCTAAATATTGCTATTATTAATGTTATTTTATTTATATAGTTTATTTTTATGTGCCACTCCTTGCCATCCATATTAAACTGTCCTATACAATTACTCCAATATATGAGTCCAAATTTATTTTATTGTCAAATTAGTATTTGAAAGTACTTCATAATATGTATTTTATTGTATAACTAAATATTTTATCAATTAAATTAAATAATTAAATAATTAAAAAGATTTGTTATCAAATAATAATTTATATACAAATACAAATATTACAAATAATATATATACAGGTGCATCTCAATAAATTAGAATGTCGTGGAAAAGTTCATTTATTTCAGTAATTCAACTCAAATTGTTAAACTTGTGTAGGGTCTGAATACTTTCCGTACCCACTGTGTGTGTGTGTGTGTATGTTTTATACAATATAATAAATAGTGTATAATGTAATACTTTTTATTGTATAACCTATTAAATATGATAATATGTGTATTTAATGTTATCATATGTGTGTGTGTGTATATATATATATATATATATATATATATATATATATATATATATATACAGTACACACACATATGATTATAATGCCACGTATAATTCATATAATTTTTATGAAATAATTAAATATACATCTAAATGAACCCAATGCATTTCTTTTGCTGGTTAGCTGGACTTCAAATCCTTATAGTTACTGAGATATATAGACCATGTGCCCCAGTCACACAGTCCTGCATACTTGTCTGTCTGTCTGTCTGTCTGTCTGTCTGTCTGTCTGTCTGTCTGTGTGTGTGTGTGTGTGTCTGTGTGTGTTTCTTTTCTGAGGTGCTAAACAAATGTTTACAAAGCAAGAGGTGCATTTATTGCTTTGAAATCCTCCCCTGCAGTTCTCCAAGGATCTGTGCTTTATTGGTGTTTGTTTTGAGGGCCCAAAATAGGATGATGCATGGTCTTAGATGTTCCTTTCCCTGGTGTGATGATCACAGAGGTATAATTTCACAAGCGAACAGACAAAAAGACAATCACTGTAAGGCATTTCTCAAGGATGTGTGCTGAGCCACACCGTACATAACAAGTGAGTTCACTTTAAAGGGGCCGTGTTCCGTTTTCCACTCCTCTGAGGTTCACTTATGACATTTGAAAGGTTTTTATTTATATATTTTATTTTTTATGACCACTGTCAACACTTTCTTCGACCTTAAGATTTGAAACAGTCGATTTTTTTGCAGCAGCACCTTTAAATAAGCAATGATCAAGACATTGTAATATACCTGGAGAAAGCTAATTGTTAGCTTTCTGTCAGATTTGTGCCTTTGAACTTATAATGATGAACTTTTGAGTTCTGAATGTCACAGTATGTTTTTAGCACAGTACATTTCTCAGTATTTTTGACCAGTAAATTTCCAGTCAGCTGGATAAGGATTGGTAAAAATGTTGATTGAATGGATTATTCAGGCAGATTTGTGAATCAGTTTTACTGATTCATTACAAAAAGAACCCAAAAGAAGGCTTTTTCCCCTATCATTTAGATAATGATTTGCAGTTTTTTTTTGGACTAATGAATTATTCAGACCATTTAGTGAACTGGTTTAACAGATTCAATGAAAAGAGTTGATTCAACAGAACAGTAATTTCAATGGCTTTTTGTGATTTTTTTCTCAGTCATTTTGGATAGTAGATAGATAATTTTATAGATAGATAATGAATATTTCTAGATTCTTTATTTCATTTTAGATAAAGATTTGTAAAAAAATATATATATATATATTTGGACTGATTCGCTAATGAATCACTCAGAATATGTTATGAACTGGTTTAACAGAATCAATGAAAACAGTTGATTCAACAAAACAGTAATTTCAGTGGCTTTTCATGACTATTTTGGATAATAATCTGCAGATTTATTTTAATTAAAAAAATGTTTTTCAATATTTGGACTGATTCGCTAATGAATTATTAAAACCATGTTATGAACTGGTTTAAGCAGATTCATTGAATAGAATTTTCACAAAAGAATCAATGACCTTTCCAGTCATTTGGCTACTGGCTACAGAATAGTTTTTTGATTCAGACTGATTCACTTATCATAAGAATCAATTATTTTATTTTATTTTTGATAATGATTCATTTTGGACAATGATAATGATTTGTTTTAAGATTTGGACTGATTCACTTCTAGATCATTCAGACCACTATGGGAACCAGTTTGACTAATTCATTAAAAATAATTAATCAGTCAGATTAATCAGTTTTGAACCAGTGAGTGTTCCATTGAAAAGAGTTAACTCAGAGTAGTAACTTCAGTGGCTTTTCAATTATCTTTCCAGTCATTTGACTCATGATTTGCAGAATTTATTTTTAGATTATGACTAATTCGCTAATAAATCACACAGACCATGGTGTGAACTGGTTTAACAAATGAACCAAAACTCTGAAGTACAATTAAAGATGACTTTTGAGCTAATATTATTAATTCACATTTATTAATTTTTCCAGGTTAGATTCCCCAAAGTCCATTGAGGAAATTCCTGCTCATACATGCACCTAACTCCAGAAGAGTCCATCCATTCTTACAGCTCTCCAGTGGTCTTTGAATAGTGACAAACAACCAGGAACTTCAGTTATAGATTTATTTCTCGTAGACGCTTCGAAATCGCCCCAAACAGACACCAGTAAACCCATTGTAATGATGATAAAGCAGCTGTCCTCTAGGAAGCTGATTTGGGTTACCCTTCCCCTTTGTAATCCTGACAACGCAAATGAAGAAGCATTCACTTTCCTTCCGTGGTTCGAGCTCGCTTCGAGAAGCAAACATTAATTAATCAAATTAAAGGTGTGACAACCTCCCTCTGCACCCATTTGAGAAAGGACTAGACCTAATTTTACCAATAGCTCACAATTCGGCAACAGACGGCTTCACCTGTCGGAGGAAATGAGAAGTTAATAGAATTGTTCAAACTCTGAGTTGGAGAAGTTTGCTCGTTATTTCACTTATTTGACTAGGATGACGGACCGAATTGAATTAGCTTGTTTATGTGCAAAATTGTTTGTTTAAAATTGATGTTTATGTGTCATCCTACGGCGCGTGTGGGCTTCAAAGTGGCGTTATTCGCTGCACTCGCGGATGGACGGCCATGATCTCGACAGGCAGGGCACGAGGTGAGTCGGGCCGAAATGGCTTTGCAGCTGGCGTAATTAAAGCGTCGTCTTTACCCGCCGCATGTTCTGCTTCTGATGTACAGCTAATGACAGTGGAGAGCTCCGGCGCACCGAAAAACAGAGGTAAAAACCGCTGTAAATGATGAGCCGTGCCGATAATGGGACGTGACAGTGCGCAGAGATGCTCTATTGATCTTACTTTCAGTTGGGGTTCTTCTACCTAATTAGGGTGGCCGTGCATTTCACGTCTTCCGGGGGCCACGAGGTTTCGCTGTTTATTGGGGTATTTATCACAAGCACAGACAGCACCCTGGGTCGGGCAGGTGTGCCAAATTCATCACAGGTGTTGTGGTAGCCTTATACATGTCTAGATTATGTGGGTTTAATTGGTGTGCATGTGTGGTAAAACTACAACTAGTTTTTCCCTCAAGTCTCAAAATGAAATAAATTAGAGTAAGGATCAAGTACATCACCAACTGTATGCGTTTTAGTTAAAAACATGGCCAGTCTTTGCGCAAAAAAAGAAAGAAAAAAAAAAGCACAAGAAAGATACAGTAGTTAGCTGCTCTCCCAGCCATCACTAAGCTTGTCTGGCTAGGCCAGTCTGTTTTTCTGGTTTATAGAATGGATTCGGGCTATACACCAGCTTTGCCTGCAATGCCATGCAGTGCATCCAACCCCCCCCCCCAAAAAAACAGTCAGGCTACATTTGAAGTGTTTGCTCTGTTTCTATTGTTGATGTACATCATATTTTGCTCCTGATCATATGTATAGTGCAGTTGTAGCAAAGCTAACATCTATATTAATGATCATTAATAATGATCATTTATTCCTATTAATGATGATAAATAGATATTTTCTAATATTTGCCGTTGTCAATGGCAACAACACAATATGTCAAACTACTTTGATTGATAGCTGAAACTGGTGCTACTTTCATGTTCCTTGTATCGCTTTTAGCTCCGTTTTCATATAAATGCAGCGGGCACCATTTTGTGTTTCAGCTAGTCGTGTTGATTGTAGAGAAAATGCCTTCAGAAGACTTAAGCATTAATATTATGGTAATATTGTTGCAGTTCTCAGGCTTTAGGATAATAATACACAGGTAAGATTTAAAAAATAAATAAATAAATAAATAAACTTAGATCAATATTTCATGTCCATGTAATTACTTATTTGGTGAGCAGCCATACATATATATGGAAGCTTATTTCCACCACGGAAAAACAAATATAAAAAAGGTAATTGATTTTTCTTTTTTTCAACCTCATAATTCTAACTTTGTTCTTTCCATTGTGAGTTTGTATCTCACTTTTAGTTTTTTTGTGGTAATTGTTTACATTTCGGAATTCCGAGTTTACTTCTTACTTCTCACAAATTAGTTTTTTTTTTAGCTTACATCTCGCAAATCTGACTTTTTTTCTCTCTATTGCGAGTTTGTATCTCACAGTTCCGACTGTTTTTTTCCCCTCAGAATTGCAAATATATAGTATATCTTGCCATTGCAATTTAGAACATTTTAATTACACATCTCTCTCTTTCTCTCTCTCTCTCTCTCTCTCTCTCTCTTTCGCTCTCTAATTCTGAGTTTACATCTCACAATTCTCACTTACTTCTTAGATATGTAAGTTTACTTCTCGCAACTTACATTTTAGTTTGTTTATTTTTACGAATTCTGAGTTTGCATCTCGCAATTCTGACTTTGTTCTCTCAGTTGCGAGTTTGTATCTGCCTTGTATTCTACCTTTGTCCTTAGAATTGTGTTTACATCTCGCACTTTAGATTTTTTTTTTCAGAGTTAAAATCTTGCATTTCTGAAAAGAAGTCAGAATTTGCGAGATTTTTCATGTATATCTCACAGATGCTCAAAATCTCAAAAGTTATAAGATTGTAATGACAGGTTTAAAGCTCACAATTCTGGTGTTTTTTCCCCTCTAATTCTGAGTTTACATCTAGCAATTCTAACTTTTCTTTCTCAAAATAGTGAGTTTACATTACACTACTTTGAGTTTTTCTTGGGATTCTGAATTTACATCTCGCAACTTTTAAAAAAGGTAATTGTGACTTCTTATCCCATAATTCTGACATTTTTCTCGCAATTGTAAGTTTATATTTCGCAACTGCAAGTTCTAAACACACAGTTGTGATTAGCCATTTAGGGTTTTTTCTCAGAATTGCAAGAAAAAAGTCTCAGTTGTAAGATATAAAATTCAGTTAAATAAATGCTTGCAATTACTCTTTTATTTTTACTATTATTTTTTTTATCCCATAGCGGAAACAAGCTTCCATACATGTAGGCTATATTAGTGCTTTACAAACAGTTTTTACATTCTATCAAAGTTGATTAGAATTGCATTAACTTTTCACTAATTAGCAAACTAAATCTGAATCACATTTCTCATCTGGCACTAGTGCTTTACACCATATTGCATGGTCTTTCCTTCAGTATAACATCTGCAAGGTTATCCTGACCCAGTACAAAAGCTGCAGAACTCACAGGGAAGGGGTTTTGAAACCCTTACACAATCTTGCATCAAGGTACTTTTGGACATTTTTTTTTATTAATTATTTTCACTGAAAAATGGTTGATAGATAGGTTTGGATGTTTGGTACCATGGTTAAGCAAAGCGAGTCCAAATGGGCCAAATGGGGAGACGTTACAGGCAGATATTTATTGGAAATAAGCAAAAAGAATCATATCAACTTGTGGAAAATGGGCATGCTATGACCCCTTTAAGTGTAAAAATACTTCTTAGGACCACAGATAGATGCCTTTTTATATAGCAGTTGGTTTAACACATATTTTCTGCCAAAAAAATATCTCTGCGTTCTATAAATCAAATCTAAACCAAGATTTCTAAAGGCATCCGGCCATTTTTACAACACTTTATATTGTTGAGAGAGTATAACTCTAGGATCAGGAACCATGAAAGACAAATAGAAGGAGACAGAGCAAGCAATTTAAAATTTCAAGGGCAGCAGAGAAAGGCAATTTAAGTTATTTTGTCATTACCAATGCATGAAGCATGATGCAAGCAGGGTTCTTCCAGGATACATCGCCCGTGTTATACAACAGTGTCAAACTAATTGGCACTGGAGTATTGTCTGGCATTTGCAGCAAGGAGACACATTTTGCGTTGCTTATTCATCCTGGAATTGGCCGGCGCTCAGGACGGGTGCCAGAAACTTAGCAGGGCACCACGTCTGATAACCTTTACCTAGACGACAGTTCACCTTTTGTTAGAGCAGCTTGAACGTTTCTACCAAAGCTATTTCCCATTTTAAAAGGGGCCAGAGAAAACAATCCAGGTTAGAAAAGGGGAAGCACACAGACGGGCCGACTGGCTGATATGACTTATCTGACAGCTGTGCAATGATGTATCGATCGAATGCTGTGATAAAGGTAGCTATGCTCAATATTTGAGTTCTCTGCAGCCAGGCTTGGGCTGCAAGGTAAAGAATTGAGGCTATATTCAAATGTCAGCAAAATCATCCTCAGCTGTGACAGCAGGATTAAACACAATATACTTTATGGAAATTGGCTCCATTTTTTTTTGACACGTAACATAGTGAGCTGTCTGTATGCTGCCTCATAAGATACCTCATTTTGGCCGAACTCCAAGCCAGCGTCATATCCTTTATATGGACACGGCAAACCAGTATGCACTGTGATGAGCTCTGTGGGGAAAAAAGAAAATCATAAGATGAGTCAGTAAAACACATAATTTGTTCAATAGTGAGAAGTTAGATATAAAATAGACTATTTTAGATGTTTTTTTGTGTTTGCTGTGTAAATTCATGGTCTGTTTAAGTCATGTCAGAAAGATTGTATTTATGAGTTCAGTTGAAAACTCGATTTTTATTTATTTTATTTTTTTTAAGTTTTCTAGAGTCTGTATTGATGGTACTTTATTTTTCAATTGGTGAAATTGTAATTTTGTAGGAAATTTTTTATCTTTCATGATAAATTTAGCTAATTTGCATGTTCAAAATCCAATAGAATTGTACAATATTGATGAAATTTCATAATTTCAGATTATAGCAATAATGATGTGCATTCTTTGTTCAGAGGTAACCCTCTGACATCGGCGAATACCAGCAGAGCTCATTAACATTTAAAGGAAAATGCTACAAAACGGCGTGCTCTGAAAAGAGCTGTTTTTGACAGGGTAAAAAGGGTGTTTTTTACACTACCATTGAGAAATTTTAACCAAACTATGTTACAGACTTTTCATTAAGACCCTAAAGAATCATATCAACTTGTGGAAAATGGGCATGCTATGATCCCTTTAAGTGTAAAAATACTTCTTAGGACCACAGATAGATGCCTTTTTATATAGCAGTTGGTTTAACACATATTTTCTGCCAAAAAAAATATCTCTGCGTTCTATAAATCAAATCTAAACCAAGATTTCTAAAGGCATCCGGCCATTTTTACAACACTTTATATTGTTGAGAGAGTATAACTCTAGGATCAGGAACCATGAAAGACAAATAGAAGGAGACAGAGCAAGCAATTTAAAATTTCAAGGGCAGCAGAGAAAGGCAATTTAAGTTATTTTGTCATTACCAATGCATGAAGCATGATGCAAGCAGGGTTCTTCCAGGATACATCGCCCGTGTTATACAACAGTGTCAAACTAATTGGCACTGGAGTATTGTCTGGCATTTGCAGCAAGGAGACACATTTTGCGTTGCTTATTCATCCTGGAATTGGCCGGCGCTCAGGACGGGTGCCAGAAACTTAGCAGGGCGCCACGTCTGATAACCTTTACCTAGATGACGGTTCACCTTTTGTTAGAGCAGCTCGAACGTTTCTACCAAAGCTATTTCCCATTTTAAAAGGGGCCAGAGAAAACAATCCAGGTTAGAAAAGGGGAGGCATACAGACGGGCCGACTGGCTGATATGACTTATCTGACAGCTGTGCAATGATGTATCGATCGAATGCTGTGATAAAGGTAGCTATGCTCAATATTTGAGTTCTCTGCAGCCAGGCTTGGGCTGCAAGGTAAAGAATTGAGGCTATATTCAAATGTCAGCAAAATCATCCTCAGCTGTGACAGCAGGATTAAACACAATATACTTTATGGAAATTGGCTCCATTTTTTTTGACACGTAACATAGTGAGCTGTCTGTATGCTGCCTCATAAGATACCTCATTTTGGCCGAACTCCAAGTCAGCGTCATATCCTTTATATGGACACGGCAAACCAGTATGCACTGTGATGAGCTCTGTGGGGAAAAAAGAAAATCATAAGATGAGTCAGTAAAACACATAATTTGTTCAATAGTGAGAAGTTAGATATAAAATAGACTATTTTAGATGTTTTTTTGTGTTTGCTGTGTAAATTCATGGTCTGTTTAAGTCATGTCAGAAAGATTGTATTTATGAGTTCAGTTGAAAACTCGATTTTTATTTATTTTATTTTTTTAAGTTTTCTAGAGTCTGTATTGATGGTACTTTATTTTTCAATTGGTGAAATTGTAATTTTGTAGGAATTTTTTTATCTTTCATGATAAATTTAGCTAATTTGCATGTTCAAAATCCAATAGAATTGTACAATATTGATGAAATTTCATAATTTCAGATTATAGCAATAATGATGTGCATTCTTTGTTCACCATTTAGTAGAAGTAGACTCTGAGGTAACCCTCTGACATCGGCGAATACACCATTGCATTTTTTTTCCTGATAATGGTGAAAAAACTTAAATTACTAAAAGTAATACATCATTTGAAACTATAAAGGGTCTAAATTTCTTTTTATCAACAACGTGATTTGAACACAAATGACCTCGTAATTATGACTTCCCAACTCATAAATACAAATGTCATAGAATACTTGAATATACCATTTGGTGAGCATCAAATCGTTAACATGCTACATGCTAACAGTAAACTGTATATATAAATAAATTGTGATTAAACTCATGTAAGGAGCAATATTTTAACTCTTTGCACTACTATTTTATTAGCTTCCTACAAATAGTAAACTGCTAAAAGTTTAAACTCAGAAATTCCTAGTAAATTTCCCAATTAAATGACAAAGAACCGACAAGTAATTGAATTGAATGTGACATTGAAATTAAAATCACATTGAACTGAACGTGAAATTCTGAAGTAGAAAGACTGAAAAAATATTTCCGCCCTGATTCCAGTTCGAAGGGAGCGTATGTATGTTCGAACGAAAGTGAATTAAATGAATGTTCCGAAGGTGAGGGGGGGTTGGTTTGCGAGGACTGGAATTGAGAACCGCTGTTTTAATGAAAATGAAACCCGTAAGACCTTTGTTCATCTTTGCAACACACATTAAGATATTTTTGATGAAATCTTATAGCTTTCTGACCCTCCCATAGACAGCAACACAACTACCATGTTCAAGACCCAGAAAGGTAGTTAGAACATCGTTAAAATGCTCAATGTGACACCAGTGGTTTAATCGTAATTTTATGAAGCTACAAGAATAGTTTTTGTGCACAAAGAAAACTAAAATAACTATTCAACAATTTCTTCTCTTCCACGTCAGTCTTCGCAGCGCATCCACGTTAAACATCCATCTCTCGTCATAAGATTACGGTTGAGCCACTGATGTCACATGGACTATTTTAACGAAGCCCTTACTACCTTTCGGGCCTTGAACGTGTCACCATTGCTGCTGTCTGTGGAGGGTCAGAGAGCTCTCAGATTTCATCCAAAATATCTTAATTTGTTTTCTGAAGATGAACAAAGGTCTTAAGGGTTTTGAACAACAGAATATAAATTTTTGGGTGAACTATAATTCTTTTTTTTACGTCAGAGCATATTATTTTTTATCCTTTCTGTCCTAAAACTTTTTGAATGTTTGAATGACACAGTTGCTAGATCTTTCCAAATCAGTCACTTAAAAGGTAACATTTCAGTAAGGATGCTACATTAAAGGGAAGCTGCCTATGGAGCTATTAAGTTCACTAGGGTTTGGAAAAGAGCCATTATTTTGTGTATGCGTGAAATAGAAACTCACTTAAAAATGAAGTGGTCACTAGGTGTTTTTTGGGTGATATTCACACATTCTGTTTTCATTTTGTGCTATTTGTTTGGACGTTTAACATGTAATGATCCAATTATTCTGATGTTAATGCAGATAATGTCAACAAAATTAGGTTATGTGTGCACAACTGTGCATAAAATTGGCTTTTTGCCCTTAAAAAGAGTAAATGTGTTGGGTGGGTGGTTTTACTGACATATTTTAGCAGGCAGGAGTATTGGATTTGTCAAAAATGACTTATGACAGACCGTCTGAAGTCAGAGTCAGGAGTAACTGCATACCACAAAAATATATTACAGCATGTCTACTCGGATGTATCCAAATGCCTTGAAACCCATTTTCAAATAATGAGGCAGCCATCAACATTTACAAACACGCTGCTCAGCAAGTGTCTTTATAAGCAAAAACTGCAGATGTCTTGCGTGGTAAAGTTATTTTCGTAATAAGAACGAAGACAACATAAAACCTTAAAGACTGTAAGCCATTTTAGAAAAACAACACTTTTTTCAAGTCCCTGCCCTATAAAGACTTTTTCAGAAATCCTTAATGTGAAAAATGATTATAGTGTTTATGATTGGCTAGAAAAAGTGCAAGATACTTACCTGATTTCTTTTGCTATTTTCAGAGGCAGGTGTAAATTCTGAGAACACCAATTTCAGTCATATTCAGTTAATTGTTGGAATATATTTTACAAGAAAATGTCAGTCTTTCTACTAAAAATGCCATGTTTAGTTATTTGCCATTTCTCTGTAATTGTGAAAGTTAACAGTGATTTCTGAGTGAAAATTGTTGGTGTAAATCCCACACCATTTTTTTTAAATAGTCTATTTATTGGTGGTATCCAACCCCCTCCAAAAATGCACATTTAATACATCCAGAAAACCTAGCAAGTTTTGAATACAGCAAATGGTAAATTATTGTGAGTCAATGTCACATTTTTAAAGGTCCAAAAGTCTGAAAACACTAGTAAAATAGCATCTATTTTGCATTTTTTTAATGGGAACAAGGAAATTTGACCTTTTGTACAGAAGAGTCAACATGGTCAGTGTCACAAATAAGCATTTACATTAGCGTTAGCATCTGTGAAAATGGCCTACACTCTTAAAAATAAAGGTGCTTCACGATGCCATAGAAGAACCTTTTTGTCTAAATGGTTCCATAAAGAACCTTTAACCTCTGAAGAACCTTTCTGTTTCACAAAAGGTTCTTTGTGGCAAAAGAAGGTTCTTCAGATTACAAAAAGGTAAGAAAGAGATGGTTCTTTAAAGAACCTTTGACTGAATGGTTCTTTGTGGAACCAAAAATGGAACCTTTTGAAGCACCTTTATTTTTAAGAGTGTACTTAGGAAAACATTTGATTAGTGACCTAGAAATAGTGCAGAATCTTAATTATTCATATTGAATTTTACGTCATTGTGTTTTTTTCTTTCTTAAAATCCTAAAACTTTGTTAATTTCTGTTATTATAAGGGGGGGGGGGAATACAGATTTTCAATGCAGACTTTTGGAACCCACTGTGTATAGCAGTTGTTCTTATATCACTATGTATGTTTCAGTTTAAATACAAAATAAAAATCATGTCATCAACCACACTGTCTTCACATTGTATCGCACATTAGTTCCTGGATGAAAGTAGAAAAGGTGTCAAACGTCAAACAGCATTGTGTCCAATGTCACCTGTTCCTCTTTTATTATCGCTTAGCGTGTCGCGGCCACGCTGTGATGAGAGCATTTGCATTTTCCCCATGCCGTGACCACAAATCTGCCAGGGAACGTTCTGGCGAGCCGAGCCTGTCGAAGAATAATGTGCAAGCCGCGAGAGGGAGGAGGGAACAAGTCCGAATGAATTACCTGAGCCCTCGAAGAAGGAGGAAGGGGGGAAAGCCACTGACTTCATCAATCAATCACAATCAACTAATTGCAAGGCAGGCACATTCAAATCATAGCGCAGCTGGAGGTTAATGAAAATTGCACCTTGCTGTGACATAACATCTGATCTTGCTAAATAAGAGCGTGGAGCACGAGTTGAGGACAAGATAGAAGAAAATCCTAACTGTCTGTCAAAGAGGGATCAGACTCCTTCTACATAACGCCTTCCGAGTTTAATCAACCTGATAAACCTTTTCAATTCAATTCGCGAGTCGCTTAAGTCAAGCGGAAGAAAGAGAGCCGCTGACCTTGGAAAAGATAAGTTTGCGGCTTCGTGCACTCCGTTTGAGCCGTTTGAGGTTCGACTTGCAAGGATTTCATCTGGAGCTGAGGGGAAGGGTTGTGTGTGTTGTCGAAGCCGGATTTCCCCAGGGAAGCAAAATATCTGGAGGCGTACACGGTACATACTGCACACTGAATGCAGCGAGACGGTTTGAGAAGAATGGAGGCAGGATGAGCTGAAAAGATGTTGTCAGGAGGAAGAATGTGGCTTTGAGTAAATGAATGGCTTGTGGCTCATTTGATCGTACTTATATTGCAAGTGCTTTAACTAAACCGATCCCTATTGAATGCTTTATCCATCACATTTATGTGGTTTCACCTCTGTATATTGGGATTGATGACCATATTTGGTTGTTGTTTTTTTTCAACTATGGAACCTTTTGGCTCTCTGGACTTTTAGAAAATATCTTCACACTTTTGTATCAATTGACCGAATCCGTTTCGCTAAATAAGTACAGTAATTGTTGTTTTTTTTTTTAGAAAAAGTTGAAGAAACACCCATTATGACTCTTGACTTGGATACAAGAGCTTACAAAACCGGTATATGGTGTGAAAGTGAATTGATTCCCTTTTTCTTTTCTCACAATAGCTGTAAATAATGCAGCCGAGGCTCATTGGGAAAATGTGACGGCTGCGACATTTCTGAGAAATAATACGTTGCTATTTGCACGTATCGTGGCACTTTCAAAGTGTCCAGTAGGTGGTGCTAAAAAAATATAATTTTATCCAAAACGGCTGAACGTTATTGTGGCAACATTTTGTTGCGTTGGTAACATGGCTGTTCAGAAATGAAATGTCCAGTAAGTTGCACTAAAAAAAAAATTAAATAACGTTCCACCTACACTAAACCCGACCAGTACGAACAAAAATAAAAGTAAGATAAAAATGCATTTTCTCAAACAACCATGCCATTAAAGCTTGGTTTTTCAAAGCCTTTGTTTTTTTTCCTTCTTTTTTATCATGACTCCTGTTTCACAAGACTTGTACCAGGTGTGCTACTGAGCAAGTTTACTACATCAGAAAAGCCATACATATGGAGCTGGTTATGTGATACAAATATCAAAATGTATTAGTTTACTGTCATAATTTGTGTGAAAAAAAAGTTCTGATACTAGTGTTAATTTCAGCTGAAAACTGCAGTGAATTGTAAGTATAGGTAAATTTTTGGAGATTTACAAAAATCTAGAAACAGGCATGTTTTCCCAGTGAACAAATGTTGGAATGATGCCTGTTATTTAGCACTTTAGCTGCTGCGTGAACATTGTTAGCCACATTAAGGGAGGCTGGCATGTCCATTAAAAATGCCATTTTCTGTGACTCCCTAAAGCCACCATCACCCTAAATGCACTACTGGTTGTTTTAATATAAATAACTAACCATTTCTGAGGATTTCCCAGGTAACGTCATTGCAAATGAGCTTTGTAAACTGACCGTTATTTAATGCCCCAATTTCAGATGGTTAATACATTTTCTGGATAGTCGGCATAGGCAATGACGGCATTTACGATGCCATTAAGTGCCTCTGTAATTCCATCATTAAGCTGTTCATTATGTAAAGACTGTGGTTTAATCTCTTAGGGGGCTCCAATCACCACTGAGCTCTATTAAACTCTGCCGCCCAGTGATTGCTGCAGACCAGGCCTCAGTCGATGATAGGCTCCAAATTTCCCAGCACAATGCCATCATCTTCTTTCTTCTTCATCTTCATCACAAGATTACGAAGTACTGTGTAGGTCATATCAAGTGCACAGACTGAAATTAGGAGCTGTTTGCGATTGTAAAGTTCATGCAATTTAATTCAGTTGTGCCGTTAAATGGCTGTATTCTCCATGCCTTGGGTTGCTCAAGCTTTTATGGCAAGAATTTTGTACTATCAGGCTTCACACAGCTGTATGCTTGTATGCTGAGGTTTTGTCACAACGGAATCTTTTGTACTTGTGTTTTGAATCTGAGACATAAAGCAGTGAGATTTGTGAGAGAGTTGTGATATTTCAAATACAGCATTTGTTTTCTGCAGGCTTTTTGAAGAAAGTGGATGCCTTGTTCCACAAGAGTATCCTAAGATGACTTCTTCTGGCCGTATTCTTATGCGGACTGTAAATTGAGTCAACTATTGTAACTCTGGGATGGTAGATTTAGCAACAGACAACTAAAGTGAAGCTAAAGCTCATTTCATGTAAATTAATAATTTGTTAGATACCATGCACAAATAAATCATTCATCAAAGCATGTTCATTCAGTGGTTTAAAAAAATTGCCATTGTTGGTTTACAGTATATTGGTTTATATTGGCTACTTCACAATTTCCTGTCAGGATCCTGCCACTCTCTTTACATCCCTTGTTGCCTAGTATTCTGTGTGTTTTTGTTCTTTCTGTCAAGTCTGTCTGTTTGGTTGGTCATATTTGATTCTTTTTTAGTCTTCCTGGATTTATCTTGCACTGTTATTTGTTGTTTCCTTCCTGATTGTTTAGTTGTATGTGCTGAAGCTCTTTATCCAGTGATTACTGAGCTTTTGGGTTTTGTTCCCCTGTTTTAAAAAAACGGCTTGTTTTGACTTGAACAAGTCGTAATATTGACTACACTGTAAAAAAATCATGTGAAATCTACAGGAATTTACTGTGTTTGTGCACAGGAAAATACTGTATACTAGTTCACAGTAGAATACCGTAGTTTCAGTCAAAATTGCAGTAATGTAAGAAGTACAGTGAGTGTCACAGTAACCAGCAATGTCTTGAAGAAAATCACAGCAACTTCCAGTGTATTGTAGAAAATACAACAAGCAATTATGTACTGTAGAAAATTACAGTAACCAACAATGTGCTGTAAAAAAAAAATGGATATTATTTATATCCAGCTTAGTTTTCACAAGAGAGTGGGCGCGACTATTTGTAACTTGAATGTGTTTGGCTTCTGGTGTCTTTCGCTTCCAGTTATTTTACCTGTACAAAAACAGCCCATTATACTGCTTCATACAAAATTTTAATTATTATCATATTATTTAACTTCAGTATCATAATAATAAATTCACCCCCCAGAACGCGATTTCACCGTACTGCCATATACTAGGGTTTTCTGAAACCCAGCCACTGGGATAGAGAAGGAAAACATAGTAGCCTACACTGGCAGCTGGGTTTCCAGCCAATGACTGCGTTTAATTTGACCTCACTGTAATTCAATTAAATTTTAGGTTTGAATAGGGAATACAGGAAGCAAATGTATTCTTTAATAAAAATGAACAAATGACCAGAAGGTCATCAAGATTTTATTGTTTTCAACACATCTAGCAATAAGTGAAGAATGATTAATGAAGCTTGTTGAGCAGTTAACTGTGTAAGGTCCACGCACTTGGCCCAAGGAAGGTATCCAGTGGTGGATGAAGGTCACTTGCGTGTTCGGTCTTTTCAGCGCGCAGAGTTATTCAATTTAGGTTTAACTCAAGTCTGACTCCACTTTAGTATCTAATCTGGCTCCATTTTAGTATGACCTCGAATTTTGGTTGAAAGGCAAATTGGTTGTTTGTCGGTCTCTAATTATTTGATAATTCTAGTTAACTCTTTACTCTTTATTTTCTCGTTCATTAAGATTCTGTGTTATTTAGGATGCCTCACGGCGGCCGCTATGCGTGGGCTCCACGATCACAAAACTCGCCATTCTAATCCTTATTCAGAGGTTTGTGGCTAATACTATTTAATATACCTTAAATAGTAGGTCTGTTTAGCCCCCTACAGTTACCCATGTAATGCTCAAACATTAATCAGCGGTTCTGCTAGACCCTCTGTCTAGCCCCCGATAGTTAATATAACTACGTACAACTTAATTAAAGCTGAAATTATATACATGGTTAACGTAACTGAGTACAACTTAAACTAAGGTCAAGCGGTTAGTCAGAAATCTATAATCTCACCTGATGTGCCCCATGCTTCATCTATGCACGTAACCCTGGTCGCAGATTTGCGGATACGCATTCACTTAATCTACTTGAGGAAATAATTTCAGAGTAAGTCAGAATAGATCAAATGTAACAATTTATTATCAGTCAGGTAAATATGTATTATGCCAAGTATCTACATAGCCAATTCAAAGATATCAAATCAATATGATATTGATTTGAATAGAATATATAAATCCATTGCGAGAAGCTTGTTGGGGGGGGGGAAATGTGTCTGTTGATAAATGAATATTTATATTTTATATATCCTATATAAATGTTCTAAATGTTGAATAGAACATTTATATATGATCAGCAAAGGACCTTAAGCCAAGAATCGAACACGGATCACCAGAGATACAGTTGCACTATATGTCAGTGCGCTAACCACTAGACTATCGGTACCTACATGTTCTATTTAAATATCATTACACCAATCATTACACTGTCCTGTGTAATAAGCACAAAAAGGCACAAAAAAAAAGGTTGCACTTGCAAATTGGTGAGTTTTACTTTACAGTTACATGGTTGCTACTGTAAATGAAAACAGCGAAAATATGGTTATTTCTTCTACAGTAAGTTACTTGTCACTAGCTGCCAGTTAATTACTGTAGTTATTTTCTACCGTAAGTTACTTGTCACTTGCTGCCGGTTAATTACGGTACTTTTTATACAGTAAGTTACTTGTCACTTGCTGCCAGTTAATTACTGTGAATCAGTTTCTTACAGTGCACCTATCTCATAAATACAGTAGGAGCTTCACAGGTTCACTGATGAAAGAGGTTTAGACAATCTAAAGTAGCTCAGTTTAAATGTATTGTATGAATTGCCTTCACTGTGTAATAAAAAATACGGATTGTATATTTACATTTAGTTAAAAGTGGCTGTAGAACATTAGCTCCAGTGGCGCAGATGGATCAGCGCTTGCCCTTGGCTTTTTGACGCGATCGACCCGGGTTCGACCCTGCCTTTTGCCAAACTTTTTTTCCCTCCCTTCAAATCTCGTATCACATCGTAAAGGCATTTATTTTCAATAAAAATTAAGGAAATAATCAAAAAGTTGAAAATAAAATATCGGGTAGGGTTAGGGTAGGTGTAGGGAGGGCTTTATTGTAGCAATAAGGTGGCATCCATTTAATAATTTAAATTATAATTTACACTCAATACGTTATTATTGCATACTGTTTTATAATGTCCTACAATACTGAAGTGCAGATAATTGCCACTATTTGCAACAATAGTATACTTGATAGTAGAAATCCTGCTATTTTAACATAGTGTAACTAGGTATTTGCACTTAGTGTAAATAGCATATCGCTAAAAATACTGTTATTTTCACTTAGTGTAAATAGAATCCATTGCTAATACGAGATTTGAAAAGGGAGGAAAAAAAAGTTCGGCAAAAGGCGGAATAAAACCCGGGTCGATCGCGTCAAAAAGCCAAGGTCAAGTACTTATCCATCTGCGCCACTGGAGCTGATTTTCTACAGCCACTTTTTACTAAATGTACATATACACCCCATATTTTTTATTCCATAGTAAGGGCAATTCATACAATACATTTAAACTGAGCTACTTTAATACCATCTCTGAACTTTCTACCACGACTCTGCTGTTCTTCGGCTGGTTCTTCCCTGTATACATTGTTTGACAGATGTCTCGTCCAGTCAGCGGTGAGTAATCCCAAACCAATGGCGCTGTCTCAAACTCTACCTACCTTTTCCGGTTTGTCTGATTTGTCATTGTGTTTTCTGACTTTGTTCATTTGTTTTCAGATTTGTCATTGTGTTTTCTGACTTGTTATTTTGTTTTCAAATTTGTCATTGTGTTTTCTGACTTGTTATTTTGTTTTCAAATTTGTCATTGTGTTTTCTGACTTGTTATTTTGTTTTCAAATTTGTCATTGTGTTTTCTGACTTGTTATTTTGTTTTCAAATTTGTCATTGTGTTTTCTGACTTGTTATTTTGTTTTCAAATTTGTCATTGTGTTTTCTGACTTGTTATAATGTTTTCTGAATTGTTGTTGTGCTTTCTGAATTGTTATTTTGTTTTTTAGACTTGCATTTGCGTTTGTAATTTGTTATTTTGTTTTCAGAATTGTGATTTGTTCTGCACTTCTCGGCCACCGTATCAATTAACATGTGAAGCGAAAAGTAATTATTTTTGTATTAAGTCCATAATTAAAGCATTTTAACTTTAAATCGTCACTTCTGGCCAAAATACGAGTCCATAATCCATAATAATGCTTTCAGAAGTGAAAAAGTCCATCATCATCGCCAGATCTATTTAGAAAGGTTTTGGACTGTTTTAGCTTGTAAATGGTGTTTGATCTGTGCATATTTATTTCCTGTTTCAGACGAGATGACTTTTTCATATTTTAGATGGAAGCTGAAGTTTGTTCAAGTTTTTATGATTCATTTATTACAAACATGCAGCTTTTCACTTCAGAAGATATTAACTAATGAACTGGAGTGATGTGGATTACTTGTGGATTATTGTAATGTTTTCATCAGCTGTTTGGGCTCTCATTCTGACGGCACCCATTCACTGCTTGAGGACCCACTGGTGAGCAAGTAATGTAAAGCAAAATTTCTCCAAATCTGTACCGGTGAAGAATCAAACTCAACTACATCTTGGATGGCCTGAGGGTGAGTAAACTGTCAGCAGTTTTTATTTTTGGGTGAACTATTTCTTCAAAGAACAGCAACAACAAACTGTATGTATGTTAGCGTCACGTATACTTTGCACATTAGAAGGAATTTGTATTATCTGGGGCACTAGGGAATCTTTTGCACTATGCAATTTTGAATCTGAGCCATAAAGTGGTTTGTGAGATTTCAAACGCAGCAATTGTTTTCCACAGGCCTTTTGAAGAACGTAGCAGTGGGTAAGAAGAAACGTTAAACAAAGGCAAAAATCACATGCCATCACTATCTTAGTCAGATTAGGAATTTGATGCTCAGGGTAAAGACATCTTCAACAATTTCATCTCCTTTTGTGCTATCTATGGTTCTGCTTGTTTTGGGCTGTCCATCAGTCAGATATGAGACAGCTGTCAAAGGATGAAGATACTCACACTTTTTTCCAAGTATTGGCAGCAGATTCAGGCGTCATGCTGCTCCCCAGAGCCTCCAGACTGACAGGCTTCTTTCGCTTTGGTACCAGTCCTTAGTTCCTTATCTGACTCTGCTTTTATATCTGTATCCTGCTGCCATCCTTTCACTTTTGCCTTGGTTGGAGTCCTGCAGATAATGTACTGCTTCAAACTTTAGAGAGTGTCAGTATGTGAGGATGTTTGCAAGGTTTGCAGATCTCCAAAGTCGGATGCACTGAGATTGAGTGCTAGGACTGCTAGTAATTAGTTTACTTCAAAATGGAGGCCCAAAACTGTGGAATAAGCACAATAGATATAGTATGTAGATGTTAAAAACTGAATTTCAGTTCATGCATACTACCTGCTTTTAAGGTGTCATTGAGATGCTGAAGATGCTCAAATTTAGCGTATTACAGAGAGTAGCAAAAATCCTTATATGGGGGATTGTTTGTGAAATAAATAAATAAACTAGTGAGACTATGCTAGTCAACTAATCTTCTGGTGGCTCTCAGGGTAACCTGGTTTACTTAGATGGACTAGAAGTACCCTTACGAAAATGAACCATGGTTTTATTATAGTAAAAGTGTAGTAACCATTGACTGCATTTGTATATCTACAGATTTACTACAAATACCATGGTTAATGTTTAGTGTTGCAAAGCCGTGGTTAATTTGTGGTTACCATGGTTTAACTATAGTACCAATAATATTTTTATTTTTATTTTTAGTAAAACCATGGTTATTTTTTTGTAAGGGTAACTAGCATAAACCCATCTGGACCATTACGGTACCTCATGCTAATATTGTTTTGTTGCCTTTTGGTTTGCTTTGCAGACCCTTACATTTTATTTTGTCTGGAAAATCTTTCTGGGTGCTTAGATTTAATATCTTACAGAACATTTATCAAAATGACTAAACATATTGGCTCTTTTTATTCCATAAATCAAAACAAACAAACTAGCCTACTATGTTAATGTTAGCAGACTACACATGTGGAAGTAATGCCTCTTGGTTTACTTTACAAAGTCTTACATTTCTTTATTTTGCCTTTAAAATATTTCTGGGTGCTTAAATATCTCACAGAACTTTTATGAAAAAGTGTAAACATATTGGGTTGTTTTACTTCACACAACAGTAAAAACTAAAACTAGCCTATATGCTAAGCAAAGTTAGCAGCCTGCACATGTGGTGTGAGACTCCATGAAGTAAAGTCTTTTGCTTTTATCAAAATGTCTAAACATTTTGAGTCGTTTCACTTCACACATTGATAGAAAAAATATCTAGTTACCATGCTAAGATAACTCGTTAAAGTTAGTAGAAGACACATGTGGTGTGTGAAGCCTTTTTGTTTACTTTATCGATCTCAACATTATTTTGTCTGTATTTATTTTAAATTTAGATGTAATATCTCACAGAAAATTTATGAATTAAAATGTCTAAACATGTTGGCTCTTTTTATTCCATAAATCAAAATAAAACAAATAGCCTACTATGCTAATGTTAGCAAACTACTGTGGAACTCTGTGAGGTGAAGCCTGTTTGCTTTATGGTTTCTTACATTTCTTTATTTTGTCTGTAAAATCTCTTTTGCGTACGAAGATTTAATATCTCAGAAAAGGTCTAAACATATTGGCTCTATTAGTCTAGTCAACAGACTACACATGTCAAACTCAGTGAAGTGAAGCCTGTTACAGATTCATAAATTTAATTTCAACATTTTGTTATTAAAATCTTTTTTGGGTTCTTAGAATTCACATTTCACAGAACTGGAAATGTGAAACA
The DNA here is from genome assembly GCF_001515645.1 of Sinocyclocheilus grahami. Lineage (NCBI taxonomy): Eukaryota > Metazoa > Chordata > Actinopteri > Cypriniformes > Cyprinidae > Sinocyclocheilus > Sinocyclocheilus grahami. The sequence continues at coordinate 426,654 of NW_015505736.1, forward strand.
TATTGGGTCATTTCACTTCACATAGCAGTAAACAAAAACTAGCCTACATGTATATGCTAAGTGAACCTGTTAAAGTTAGCAGACTGCACATGTGGTGGACTCAATGAAGTGGAGCCTGTTAGTTTGCTTTATGGATCTTTGCATTATTTTGTCTGTAAAATCTTTTTTGGGGTTCTTAGATTTAACATCTCATAGAAGTCCTATAAATGTCAAAACATATTGGCTGGTTTTATTCCACACAACAAACGAGCCTACTATGCTAAAGTTAGCAGAAGGCACATATGACATGGAACTCAATAAAATTAAGCCTGTTAGTTTGTTTTATGGTTCTTGACATTTCTTTATTTTGTCTTTATTGTAAAATTTTGTCTTAGTTTCACATTGCACTTAACTTTTATCAAAATGTCCAAACATATTGGCTCTTTTTATTCCACACAACAAAACAAACAAACTAGCCTGCTAAAGTTAGCAGAAGGTACATGTGGTGTGGGACTCACCTCACTGAAGTGAAGAAAGGCACCAAACCAAACATCAGAACAATTAACTGAAGGAGAAATGAATTAAATCACGTTCTTTTAGCCACAAATGCTAAACATCTCCTGCAGCTCAACTGATAAGGCTTTGCGCTAGCAACACAAGGTTGTGGGATCCATTCCCAGAGAACAAACGTACTGATAATATCTATACCTTGAATGCACTGTAAGTCTCTTTGGATTACAGTGTCTGCCACATGCATAAATGTATTGTAAACATACTTTTCTCTGTCAACAGCTACTAACACTAAACACTTGATATGACTGTATAGTTGTGGCATGTTTATTGCATTTTTGCTTATTCTGTTGCTGTGGTGGAACCTGGGCCTAAATGGTTTTGTTTACTGGCCTGTCTTGTCACATTTAGCATTAGGCCATTAGATTATCTTTGTTGCAAACTGAATAAGACAGCTTGGTTACAAACACCTGACTGGTTTTTGTCAGCAAAGCTATGATGCTTACCTAAAGAAGATATACTGTATTTTTGTATTTTGCTGTACTTTTATTTGCATATGTACTGTAAATAGGCTCATTAGTTCATCATTTTTGTCTATGGAGTATTGGACAGATGTGTACATCACTTTTCTGTCAGTTTTGTTCCACTCACTGAAAACCATGTGTTGATTTTAAAACATGAATTTGAGTCCTTAGTAATGTATAGAACATCAAAATACCTCAAGTTGTCACACTTCATGGACTATTGTGTTTGTTTTCATTTGATCCCCCGTGTTCCATTGACCTAGTTTCTGTCTCCCCTTGATTATGACATGATGTTCAGGTGTGTCTCATCAATTATCCTTCTCATATAAGTTGTATTCAGTTCAGTGTTTATTTGTCCGGTCTCGTCAATAGGCGCGTTTCCATTACATATTTAGGCAAAACTTTGGCGATATTTTATAAATGTTTCCATTAACCAATGTTATGCGACTAAAACGTAACCTTTTGCATGGCAACGGATTTTGATGGGATTTTGACGGATTTTGGATATATTTATTCAAAGGAGGCTTATGCGTGTATCTTTACAGAAGTAGCAGAGAGATACGCTTCAGAAACGTGCGTGGCGTGGCTGGAATAAACCATAGACTGTATAAAAACACAAGCATTGAGTGGCCGTAATCAGCTTCAGTGGCCGTATCAGAGCCACACTGCACCGCAGACGTGTGCAGTGTAAATTGTCTAAGTATTAATAGTAGGGAAAGCCCCTTATATTGGAAAGCGGCCACGTATGAGGTGTTTCTTGGAGGTTATAGTACATTGAAGAATGATCATGACTTCTTACATACGCCATGTGACCTGTAAATGCGAAAAAGCCATTTCCATTGCAGTTTTGCGAATTATTCCTTTTTCGCATTGCCTGAAAAACCACCTCATGCGAGCATAAAAATATATGCATCATTTTTGCGATATATGGGCGTTTTTGCAAAATTGACGTGTTTCCATTAGGCGTATTTTCAATTCGCAATTTCAATTTGCGCAATTTGAAGGGTAATGGAAATGTGCCTAATGTTAGCTGTGTGTGTGAAACCTGTCAACCTGGTATAGATTCTCTTTCTGTGGATTATTAAAGACTGTTTATTGTTCGCCTCTTCGTATTCGTGCTTCTCTCCTGCACCACACCGTGACAGAAGACCGGACCAAGAAAAAGTATAGCGGCGTGTTCCCCTTATTTTATTTTCTGTTTTCAAAGTTTCTCTTCTTTTTTCTTTTTTTGTCATGAATGACCCGGCCTGCTTCCTCCTCATGCTGGAGCAGAGGAGCCTTTCCCTCAAGGATCATAAGAGACTATTTGTGGAAATCGCCAACCTTACCCACTACCCGGGCTACTGCCTCTGCACTTTCTGCGACCGACGAGCCATCGCCAAAGAGAGCGACAGAGCTGAGGATAGCCCAGGTGCGAGAGCCAACAACTGAGCACGCACCATATGACACCTGACCAGGTGCAAGAGCCAACAACTGAGCACGCGCTGGTGGATGAAGCAAGGGAGCGTGAAGGCTTGGTGAAGAGCCACACCCACTGCACCACCGCTGAGGGTGAGCTGCAGAAGGACTCTGGGGATTTAATTAATTTTGATATGGATTTATATGCGGACATGCCCAGTCTTCTCCCGCCATATTATGAACTTCATATCTGTCCTGTTGTGACCACGGAGGTCATTCCCTTGTCTGATGTGCTCCCGATGTTGGGAGTTGCAATCTGGTGTGTGCGGGCAGCACACAGCATCCATGAAAACCCTGGCACTCACAAATCCCCACCCACCCTCCCTCTCCTGCCTCCTCCTATCACCACTGCTGCCTCACCCCTGCCATCTTCTGCCCCTTTGCCGCTGCTGCCTGGCAGCCCCTCTGCTCACCCTCAGCCCACCATCTGTGCGGTGGGATCGCCGCGGATCTGCCAGTCTCCATCGGCGTCGTTCCTGGAGGATCCCTCTTCTCCTCCTCCATCCTTTGAGTCCCTGACTCCACCTCGGCCCGTCGACCCAGCGGCTCCACCATGGCTCCTAGCTCCCTCGTCTCCAACGTGGCCAGTCAGTCCACCAGCTCCGCCAGGCTCCATCGTCCCTCAGGCTCAGCCTTGGTCAGTCGTCGACCATTCACCACCTCGGGACTCCACACTTCAGGCTACACCTCGTCCCTCTGGCTCTGTCAGGCTCCTCCTTCCCTCCGGCTCCTCCTCAGTCCTCTGTTGCTCCAGATCCACCGCGGCCTTCTGGATCCCTACCTCGGTCGCTGGCTCCATCTGCTCCATCTTGGCCCTCCGGATCCTCGGCTCTCCGTGTCCACCGCTGGGTCGGCAGGCCGAGGCGGAGTCAGGATCTCGGAGGCTGGAGGCCCACGGCGATCCCACCGCCCAGAAAATCAATTTTAAATATCACTGAGGAGGTTTATATTTCAAATATGTAGGGATTTTCTTAATATGAACAGACACTGATATCAGCATTCACAAGGTTTGCTAAATCACCCAGCACATGAATCCCATATTCTTGGTTGATTTCCTGTCAGTATGGTAAACTCATCTACTCATGAGATCGAAACTAATTCGATCAGGAGACGACAAAGCTTTCTTGGTATCAAGGACTGAAAGAGTTCATTCACAACCTATAGAAACCCCATGTCTTGGGACCCACCAATGGATGGAACCATTATGTCCAGAACAGGAAAAGAGTTCTATAATGCCCTCAGGCAAGCACAGGATATACAGCGTGACGCCACATGACTATCA